>NC_059500.1:30079935-30204930 GCF_018139145.2 Gymnogyps californianus | reverse complement strand
TCAGGATAGATTTTGTTTCTTAATTTTTCATTCTGTTAGCTTTTACCAAGATGCTATAGAGTTATGCTGTAGAAAGTGTTGTCCCCTTAAACTTGGGAGATTTGAAAGGACTTCATCTGTGTTTCAATTTTGTATTTTGAAGGCAGGGGTTTGCCTTTACATGTACACCATACCTTACGTGAAGGAACCCTAACCATCAGTGAGATTCTGCTGTACTGCAGATACATTTGAACCTAGTGGAAGGAGGTGGTCTTCATAAACATAAACAAAATAAGAGAAAGAAGATTCTTATTCCTGAAACAGAGTCTGAATTTCACACATCTGTTTCCTGCTTGATGTGATATCAGCTGAATATAAAAGGAAAATTTGTTCCTCCTTAAGTAAGCATGTACTTGATTACTTTGAGGAAAGGAAAATGAAACCACTTTTTAAAAGTAAATGTGTGCTAAGTGTTTTCAACACTGTTGTTGAAAGCTTTGATGTTAGGTGCTAGTATAGCCCCTTAATATAAAAATAGTTTTGATGATGGAACACATTTTTTAGCTTTTTTTGCCTCAGTACCATTAGGCAGGCTTCTAGGTCATGTCAAAGAAATTTTAACCAAGCTGGGATAGAACTTTCTTGTTGTTACTTTCTAGAATAAAATCTTTTATTCACTGAAATGTCTGTACACCAGCTGCTCAAAAAGCTTGTAGAAAAGGTGTGTCTCTTCTTTGAAAAAGGGGTAAAAAGCTATTTACAAATAAATACACCACTTCTTACATAGCCAGCTCCATAGAAATTGAGTTAATGCTGTAATTCAAGGTTTGTTTTTTCTTGTCAAGTAACATAAGTTCCTTGGCAGAGATAAAATATGGAAAAAGGCGGGAATTTGGTTTCATGTTGGTTTCATGTTACAGGGGCTGCAAAGCAAGATTAAATGATAGTTGTGCTGCAGTAGGCAGAGACCTTACTACAATCAGGAGCCAAATAGGGCTCATTTAACTGTGCTACTCTTTCCAGAAGGCTGAACTTAGGTCAGCAGCATAAAAAAACTGTAGGTCAAAGTTTTGAGCCAACCTCAAATGAGACCTGAGATGCTAGTGTAGCTTTTGGGGAGGGCTGTAGTAGGGTGGAGTCCTAACAGGTTTTTCTCAATTATTTTGACTAAAAGTATAATGATTCATGAACTTCTACAGTGCACCTTAAAATCAAGTTCACCTTCATAGTGGTGGCTGTTTCTGTCCTCCTGTGGTTTTCTTCTCTTGCTTGTCAGTGTAACGCATTCTTTGTTCCTGTACCCCTTTGGACGAAGTTCGCACTTACAATATGTGTGTACGGCACTGCAAGAACCGAGCTAGTTACAGAGTTGTAAAAATTCTAAGCTAGTTAGAGAGCAATTTGTAAAATATCAGTGCTTCTCTGATATTTTAATTGTCTGAATTTGATCTTTTCAGGATTTGCCATGCAGCACACAGGTAGTCTGCGTAACACAGGTCATAGAGCCTGTTAAGATCTGAATAATCAGCTGGAATGTTTTACATTTATTAGCAACCTTTACGAAAGCACAAAAACCAGAACATATGTGCACAGAAGCTTGATCTCTGGTCTTACTGTGACCATTTTTAGTGTATAAATTTAATTTTATGTTGAATGCCCACCCTTCTTATTGTGCATGGAAATAAGCAAAGGTTATCCAATGGAGAAGGGAATTCAGATTGCTCATTGAGATCGATACTCTAACCACATCATTAACGGAGCTTATGTCTTCCTCCAGGGTAGTCAAAATTAATTTTATAGTGGAAGAAGTTGGAAGGGACGTGTGTAAGGGAGGCTAGTAGGATGTTCTGAAAACTGAGGTTTTACAGAAGGAAGTCCAGAGATGTTGTGGTTTCAAAGGGAAAGGGAAGACAAACCTAGTTATCCTGTGTGGTGTTGCAATGTTACTAATATGCCTCTTAACTTTTACACCTTTTCCTGACTTCATACAGAGATACAAATTTTCTTTTTCAGCCCTTTTGTGGTTATGACTCCACAATACTTCTGCCCATTACCTACTTTTACCCTCCCCTTAAGCTTCTTCCCCATTTCACTTAGCAATCTAGGAAGGTTGGATTTTATGAAGTAGAAGGGAGGGATGATGATGAACTATGCAGGCAGCACATGGTCCTCAAATAGCTGGTTTCTGTCTCTGAACAGGGTCACGGCTGCCTCTTTCAGAGTGTCCCCCAGCAGTCTGCTTCTCTACTAGTACCTTCCTGTTTTGTGTCTACAGCAGTCCTAACCTCCAGTCCACTGCAATTAAGCTAACAGTGTTCAGTTTTATGCATGAAAACATTTGGATTCCAAGATACTGCTTCTGCAAGTGGTCCTCTGAAAAACTGGCCTCTTCTTAGGCGCTAATAAAATGACTTTTTTTCCTGGGGTTTATTTCTTGTTCTCTTGAATGTTTCCTGGTCATACTGTTTTTGGTGCTTCCTTTTAAAAATTGGCTGTATTGCTACCATGTACTTCTACAGTAGTCTCCAATCTTTCTACTCCTGTAAACAACATTCTGGGCTAAAGTGCGTATTTTTTATATACATGCACAAGTGAGTTGATGTTTAAAAGCATGTGTGTTAGTGTACAGAAAAAAGACATCTGTAATTTATTACTCTGCCTCTTTTTGAAGGTGGAAAACTTGCTCATTAGTAACCAAGGGACGGTTAAACTTTGTGACTTTGGTAGTGCTACAACTATAGCTTACTATCCTGACTACAACTGGTCTGCACAAAAGAGGACACTGGTTGAAGAAGAGGTGAGACTATTTTAATGTGATTAATCTTAATATCAATGGTGGATTCATTTAACTGTTACTACTAATCTGATGTAGATTCATGGGACTTCTAAGACGACTGAAGACTGTTTCAGTTGTAGTGTTGTTAGTAAAGCTTTGGGTTTGTATTTGTGTTGCCAGAGTTCAAACACTGTCTGCAGTTATAATCATAGCTTGTGTTCTGGAGCTGCATATACAAACACTACTTCAACTTGAGCAGTGTCCATTCTACAATCTTGTGTAAAAATAGAGGTGATTACTAGAGCTTCTTCTAATTGCGCTTTTAACAGGAAGTCAAAAATCGGTTATGCCGAAGTGATTCCCACTTTCTCATGTTTTTCTCAGTTGAGTGATGTATAAAGAAGTGGCAAGTCTGCCCAGCAGAATTTGAATAGGCAGTATTGCATTGCCTCTAGGACTACAGTGACAGTGTCAAGAACACAGTTTTTGCAAAATGCATTTGTTCTTTAGAGTTGAGAGTAATGCTGGTAAATCTAATGTAATAAATCAACTGGACTCAGACTTTTAAGTATAGAGAAACACAGTGACGCTTAAAATTCATGTGTGCAACTTCTGGTATCATGAGTCTCTGCAAACTCCCCCTGTTTTGGAATCCAGCATCCTTGGAGAGCAATCCGTTGGTTTCTGGAGAAGAAAAGATGGTGTACCACTGTCTTGTATAGTCTATGCAAAAAGGTGGTAGAAAAGGTCTCTTCAGGGATCCTTGTGAACATAGCTTAACTCTTTGGATGTGTCTGCACTGTCATTAAGTGTGATGAGGAAGTGAGAAATACACACTGGAGCATGAATTTACTTCTTGGTTTATTGATGATTTTCTGTATTTGTGTCTGTATCCCTTTTTGCCTCAGGTAGAACAGTCATTTTACTTTACATGCTTTGTGGTTTGGAAGGAGTCTTGAATATTGCAATGTTATTTATCTGAGTACTACCGTCTTTATCTGGCCTTATATCAAAGATGTTGTGTCTATTGCAGGATTCAATTGATGGCTTCTGCCTTGACAAGTATTTCTGAAATTAATTTTCAAAGTGAGAAGGCTGTCCATTCTACATGGAGAGCTGTTTCCTAGAGCTTATTATTCAAGTTTCTGTTTCAAGAAATTCTGTCTTCTGCAGATCACAAGGAATACAACGCCAATGTACAGGACACCAGAAATGATAGACTTGTATTCAAATTTTCCAATTGGTGAAAAACAGGACATTTGGGTAAGAAATTTTTCTCTTGCTCTATCATAGCTGCTTATGTCATAGTGAAAACTGATTTTGCAGTCTTCATGTTAATTTGTTGATTAAATAAATAAAAGCAACAAAATAAACATAGGATAGACTGTATTGCGTTAAAATAAATAGTATGAACTGTGTATCTAAATACTGAAAGAATGTGATGTAGTATTTGAGGTTTTCTCCCAGATCTAGCTTGACTTCCACTGTGAGAGGCAATGCTGAACTTCAGTAGAACTGTTGCCTAGTTGGAGCTTGCCACCATAAAGCCAGAATACTTACAGTCCTTAGATTCAAATTCTTGCCTTTCATGCTCTGCCATGCACATAATCCTGGGACAGCCTATTGCTGAGGTCAGAATGGTTATGTCTAGGTATTCCATCTAGATAAAATACTGACAGATAGCAAGGATGAGAACGATTCATGCTTTGTATAGAAAGAATGATAAACTGTTAACATTCACTGAAAAATTTGTAGCCGGAATAAAAGGTAAATATTAAATCCTCAGTTGTACCTCTTTCAGTTGTGTAACACTGTAATAGTACTGAGGTACTGCCGAGTGACTTTATGCTTAGGAACTTAGTTTATTGGATCTTTTTTACAGAGGCAAGTGTCAAGCTGTTCAGCTGTTATTTGTATTAGCGATGTGTCAAAAGACAAATTGAGAATGTAATACTGGTGCTTTAAAAGTTTTTATTTGGAATCTCAGAACTTCATTCAATTTCTTAAATTAGTTACAAGATATTGTGGAAACTTATTTTGCTTCTACAGCTGTTGGTGATTTTCTTCTAGCATGTGAAGAAACACCAAGAAAAATACATTTCACTTCACATGTGTTAAATACTAACAGTCAAAGCCAAGATTACATCCAGTTAAACACAAAGCTAGAAATGCATTTAACAAAAGCCTCACTCAAAAGGACACTTGCAATTTATTTTTTGTTTAGAATAACTCTGTCTCCGTTAGCATTAACATGGTGATTGTCTCCTGCTGTGTCTTTGGAAGATCTATTCCATTTACCATTCCTTCATTGGACCATGTTGTTCTGTGTTTTATCCTTTACACTCTGGGTTCAATGAAAACATGCAAAATATTTGGCAATAGAATATGATGCTGTCTCAGGAAGCATAACTGATCTTGTAGTTTGTGGTTAGGATAAACAAAACAGTTTTCTGAAGAAAGCAGGTAGGGTGAGTAACATTTATGGTTGCGGTCTGTATGCTTGTCACTGTGTGAGCTTAAAAGCATAAAGGAGATAGAAATGTCTTACTTAGAACAGCAGCATAGATGAAGCATTAGTTATCAACCACATGGACTCCACAATGGGAATGTGATTAGATGTTCATTGTAAGATCAGAGGTTCTCAGGCTTGACCAACTGCTTTCTGTACATTTCCTACCTAAGTCTAGAGATCTTCAGAAAATAAACACTAAACCCAAATACCTTTAGTTCCATTTTTTCTGAATTAATGTGATTTTTCTGAACTGAAATTCAATGGAATTTCACTAAAATGACAGGCTTTACCTTTTCATAAAGATTTTTCTCCATTTAGATTATCTTTTGGCTTGGAAGGTCCTTCGTACACTCCCAGTCTTTTGCTTTTTCAGAAATGTGTAAGAGTGGGCTTTGGAATATGTTTAAGGAGCTGAATTTCAAAGATGGGTTCTCCTTACCAATATCTGGTAAAAAAATCTTCCAATCAGTGGAAGACTTCTTGCAGGTTTTAATTCAGTGTGAGCTGAATGATCTCTTTAGATTTCACATAGTTTAATTCTATTAAGAAAGTACTTTGGTGTAATACCTGTGTGTCATCCTGCAGCTATACTGTAGACATTTTCATCATTTTAAGTGTGCTGCTTATGGCCTGAAGCTGGTCAGTGGAAAAATAACAGTATGTTGATTTGTTTCAAACAATGCCCCCCGTGTGTCGTCCCGTGTGTGTGTCCGTGTCCCCCCCCCCCCCGCTCCCCCAAATGCCAAACACTACCACAACCCTCCAAAACCCCCGCTGTCCCCTTAAGGAATGGTTAAATTAGCTGTTAAGTGTATCAGTGCTGAAGCTATGTGGATGGTGTTGGCTTTGAGGAATTGCCTTGCTGCAACTGGAATTGCCTTTTAGCCAAATTGAATCACAATTGGCGTTTAAAATATTCAAAATATATCACTGTTACAATCCTAAATTACAGATAAAGCGGAGGGAGTGAAAAACATTCTCTAGCAATTAAAGCAAAGATCGAATCGAAGTGGTCTCTTCACTTCCTGTGTGTTCGGCTGATTGCCTTTGTGCTTGTCTCCCCTGTGTGGCTGTGGATGCTGTCTTCTGATGTGCATGGTGTCTCAGACTGCGGAGGGATTAGTTTCATTCCTCCAACTAAATTATGATCTGCCTTCTTTGTAAGCAGGCATTTCTGGCAGAGTAGGTGGTATTTCTTGTACTCCCCTGCTGGATTAATTAATGTGGACTAGATGGTGCTTCAGTGTATACATTGTGGAGAGCTTTTTATCAAGACTGACAAAAATGTAGTTGCTATACAATAATACAGAATTGATATACGCAGTTTATTTCTGGCCCTGGATTGAGACACTCAGTGTGTGTTTTGGAGTAACTTGATCTCAAACTTTTGAGACTTTAATAACATTCAAATCTTTGAAACTATTCTTGGGATAAATTGACAGCCAAGGACAGTTGAAGACAGTGCACGCAGAGGACTGGAGTCAGTGAGCAGATCTCTTAGCTAATGTCTTCACTGGCTTGTTCTATTTGTGAGGGTTATAAAAGCCCATATGCTCAAGCAACTAAGCTGGGGTTCAGAAGAAACTTTGAGGAAGAATTTTCCAGTCTGTTGTGCGAACATTTTCTTGGAGGTATTGGGTGATTTATTGTCAAACTTTTATAGGCCAAATGGAATGTGGTTCTATTACAGTAGTATGACTCTGCCAGTGTATTTTGTATGTTAACTTAAATGAAAATACATATATCAGCTTACATGTACTTCAGTAACAGATTAAATTATCCTAACTAATCCATAACACCTGGACTATTCAGAGATTAGAATTCAAAACTGACTTCTGGCTTTGGTGGTTGTTCCCTTGTCAGGTTGCACAGGTCCCAAGTTTGGGCACAACAAGGAACTTGTTCCCAGGATGTGATAGTCCTCGTTTTGTGATATTTTTTTTTTTTTTGAGGCCTGAATGAACCTGTCTGAAAACAATCTTAAATTTTGTTTGTTATAAGAATTGAGTAGCCTTCTGATTGTAGGAAATAAAGGGACTGTCATTTCAGGCTTATTTTCTTCAAATCTTTATCAAGACAAGTGTTTTAGAGATGATGATGTGTGCCCCTAGTGTCAGTTAAACAAATTGATTAACACTAAAATGCTTGCCTAGCTGGTGTATTGCATAAAAGAATATATCTGAGTTAGAAATACAAAAGACCAAATTCTGTCCCCACAAATAAAATGAGTCTCCTTGAAGCACAGAATGAAGATATGAATAAAACTTCTGAGCCTTTTTGTAAGAAAAATCCTGTTCTTGAACATGTTCAGTGTCGCAAGACTATTCATTTTTGTATACTGTGAAATTCATAAAATGGATTTATTGTAATGATTTTTTTAAAAGACAGGAATAGGAGAATCCCTGAACCTGAAAACTTCCATGAAAGGGAAGAAACCCCCACAAACCTATTTAATAGCAGTATTGCTGCTTGGAACTCTCTAATTGACATGCCAAATGAATGTTTCACTGAGTGTTCTGTCCTCAGACAAACGTCAAGACTAATTATTTCTAAAGGAGTGTGAAGCTGATCTCTAAAGCACTGGGAATATATAGAGAGTTGCATGAGTCAGCAGTTGATGGTTGAAACCTGTGATTTGCAAGCAGTATTAGGAAGCTTAATCAATTTCATACTCTTAAAATTCTGCTTTAAATATCATTGCCTGAATTAAAGACAGCACAAACAAAAACCACCAACCAATGGGTTCATGAATCAGAAGATTTGTATTTATAAACTTTTTTGTTCTGTGATAAGTTTCACACAAAGAAGGTGAGTGCTGCAGAGCTCATTTTGTCCACGGCTGTGAGGACCTCCCAGCTTCCTGTAGGACCATGACACTATCTATCACAGGATACGAGATAAGGTGTAGAGGTACAGGATAAGGTGTTTCTTTATCCTTGGGTCAATATCCTTGTGTCAGTATCCTTGTGTAAAGTTGCAACACTCTTGAGTGGTGGAGGAGGAAGAGGACAGAAGCGTGCCATGATCTGCTCACGTCACTGTCTGGGGCTGAAGCTGTCAAAGACAGGAGAACTACCAACTGAAGCAGCTACCCTCTGTTGCCACGGGCAGCCCCTGCCTCCCTGCCTGGGGCTCTCCCAGCCTTACACCAAAGTTGTCCATTCCATGCCTCCCTGATGGTCAGGAGACACCCATTCTGGGCCAAAAATGCTGGCCACCACCAGCATTCTGCCCACTGACGTGGTCACTGTGTCACTAGGGCTAGTGCCAGGAGCTCAGTCCCAGGGTACCCAGTGAAAAGGGGCACAGAGCTTTGGAGAGCTTCCAGCTCCCTGTAAGACCACCATGCGGGAGGGGTTGGTGTTACCTGTCCTGTAGACTGTTGGCAACTCTCCAGCTCAGTGGCAGAGGAGGAAGAGGACAGGAGTGTGCAGTGGTCTGGTTGTTTCCCTGTTTGGACGTCCAACTGTAGCACAAAGCAGCCACCCTCCATCACCATGGGCAGCCTCTGTGCTCTCCCCTCCCTGCCCTTGCTCACCTGGCCGCTTATCTGCTAGCGTGGACTGGCACAGCCCTTTTTGTACCTGTCCTGGGCTGGTGGTGTCACCAACTGCCACTGCCAATGTTCTGCCTGCTGTGACACCACTATGACATCTGTCTATGGTTTGCTGGGTAAAAAATGGCTGGATGGCTGGGCTTAAAGAGTTGTGGTGAATGGAGTTAAGTCCAGCTGGTGGCTGGTCACAAGTGGTGTTCCCCAGGGCTCAGTATTTGGGCCAGTTCTGTTTAATATCTTTATCAATGATCCAAATGAGGGGGTCAAGCACACCATCAGTCAGTCTGCGGACGACACCAAGTTGGGTGGGAGTGTTGATCTGATTGAGGGTAGGAGGGCTGTACAGAGGGATCTGGACAGGCTGGATCAATGGGCCAAGGCCAATTGTATGAGACTTAACAAGGCTAAGTGCCGGGTCCTGCACTTGGGTCACAACAACCCCATGGAATGCTACAGGCTTGGGGAAGAGTGGCTGGAAAGCTGCCTGGCAGAAAAGGACCTGAGGGCATTGGTTGACAGCCGGCTGAAAATGAGCCAGCAGTGGGCCCAGATGGCCAAGAAGGCAAATAGCATCCTGGCTTGTATCAGAAATAGTGTGGCCAGCAGGACAAGGGGAGTGATTGTCCCCCTGTACTCAGCACTGGTGAGGCCGTGCCTTGAATACTGCGTTCAGTTTTGGGCCCCTCACTACAAGAAAGACATTGAGGTGCTGGAGCGTGTCCAAAGAAGAGCAACGAAGCTGGTGAAGGGTCTAGAGCACAAGTCCTATGAGGAGCGGCTGAGGGAACTGGGGTTTAGTGTGGAGAAAAGGAGGCTGAGGGGAGACCTTATCGCTCTCTACAGCTACTTGAAAGGAGGTTGTAGCAAGGTGGGTGTTGGTCTCTTCTCCCAAGTAACAAGTGACAGGACGAGAGGAAACTGCCTCAGGCTGCACCAGGTGAGATTTATATTGGATATTAGGAAAAATTTCTTCACTGAAAGGATTATCAAGCACTGGAACAGGTTGTCCAGGGAAGTGGTGAAGTCACCATCCATGGAGGTGTTTAAAAGACATGTAGACATGGTGCTTAGGGACATGGTTTAGTGGTGGACTTCGTAGTGTTAGGTTAATGGTTGGCCTTGATGATCTGAAGGGTCTTTTCCAACCTAAATTGTTCCATGATTCTATGAAATACTTCTGCCTTTATCTCTATGTAGGCTCTGGGCTGTATCCTGTACTTGCTGTGCTTTAGACAACATCCATTTGAAGATGGAGCTAAACTTCGCATAGTCAATGGGAAATATGTCATCCCACAAAATGACACCCGCTACTCTGTGTTTCATGATCTCATTCGTAAGTTTACAACATTGTTTAATTTGGTGTCTTTATGGATACATCTTATTGATAGTGTTGTAATACTGATAGTTAATTGTTATTGACGTGATGATGAAAAAGGTTAACTGCAGCAACATGTTTTATTAAAAATTTTAATCCATTAACAAAAAAACTTGGAAATTTTTGGTTTTTTAGTTGGTTTTGAAACTTTGGTTTTTTTAGTGCTGTTGCCTGTCTTGCTTACAATTTGAATTAGTCCATAGGAACAACTAGTGTTTTAATTTGATTTCTTTGAATTTGCTTTAGAAATTCTATTTTCTTTAAATTTCAAATAGATTACTGGAAACTTTAATTACAGTGCCAGAAGTATGTCTCCAACTCCAACAATATTAGATATACTGTTACTTCTGAGGTTATTCATTAACTGATCCTAAAATATATTCTTTGAAATATTCTTAACCCTAAATGGTGTTTTTTCATGGATACCTGTTATGACAATGATATATGGATTTAGGAGTTGCTCCACTCTGTTCACGTTTGATTGCTTATTGCACTGGAGTGCACTGAAGAAATTATTAATCTCTGCTGGGAGAAAAGGTCTGAGGGGTTTCTGTTACATTGTCTGAATCTCCTTTTTTAGGCTCCACTTTGAAGGTGAACCCAGAGGAGAGATTGTCAATCACTGAACTTGTGAATCAACTGCAGGAGATTGCAGCAGCTAGGAATGTGAATCCTAAATCCCCCATCACAGAGGTAAAGATGTCTCATAAGGAGTATTATTGATTTTGTCTCCTTTCTCTCCTCTCTTATCCAGTGAATGTGAGTTTAGTAACAGATGTCAGAGCAGGTCCCCTGTTCCTTAGTCTTCTGAAAATTTCACACTAACTTGTTTTGAAATTCAATTGAATTCATGTGTATCACTTGTAGGATCTTTGAAAATATGCCTTTAAAAGCAGAGAGCTTGTGTGACATTAAAGGAAACTAGTTGTAGTTCTTACTGCTTGCACGAGTGCTCTGTTTGACATGCTGCGTTTAATCATAATTAACTTGCACAGAAAAATCTAGTGTATGAAGGCTCTGCCTACACTAACTTGAAACCCACTTAGATGTCTTCTGTTCAATGCTTAATTTGCACAATACTGCAAGTGAATCAATTAGTATATCTCAACTTCCTGGCTTTCTACTGAGGTTCAGCTTAGTTGTTCTCACCAAGTAAAAGTAATTTACAAAGCATAACAAGTTGGCTAAATTGGCAAGAAAATACTCATAGTGAGTATTAATCTCCTCAGCTCCTGGAACAAAATGGAGGCTATGGAAACAATGCTCAGCCTCGGACATCTGTGACCTCTGTTTCACAGAGCTCCAAGCCTGCAGGACAGCTCAACAATATGTACAATGCAGGTAAGTGCAGAAAGAGACATCATCTTAGTGTAAAACCAATTGCATATCTTCTGTGTGGAAAAAAATCATTTGGGGGTTTGAGATATTTTGCACAAGTACTAGCTATTTTGCATTTATATCACTGTTTCTAACCTTGTTTTATTTTTTGTGGGGTTTGGTTGTATGTTGATACATGCAATGTGAATTTCTGAAGTTCATTGCTGGGCAAGATAAAATTTGGTTTCCTATGTAGAATAATTGAAACTAAAATGCATTATTGACCTGTAGAGGCAGAAGAGTTGAAATAAGTGAACTAAAACTTGATGAAAGTGGCGGATACAATAAGCAATAGTGTTCTTAAGAACAAGAGCTGTAGAGAAAATAGTCTTCAGGTTATGACAAATGAATAAAAATGGCTTATTTTAAACGCAAAACTTTCCAATTCAATGGGGCAGCGATATTTGAAAGTATCTTGTGTAAAGAGGAGAATTTAAACTCCTCTTAAATTTAAACTGTTAAAAGTCTTCTCAGAAGTGCTGTATTTTAACTGAAACCTTGTTATTTTGTGGCGGAAGTTACTGAAATCAGTACATATCCTGAGTTTGTGCACAATATTGGATCTTTGGTGTAAGAAAGTGACAGTTGTCTTTGCTTTCCAGGAAGAACTACTTAACATCAGATATGTTACAACTTAAAAAGATAGCAGCTGTTCTGTGGCTTTCGGTATAACTTTATGCTGAAACGGGCTCGTTGGTGTCTAATGGTTGAGGTAGTCCAACAAAGAAACGCAGTAGCAATTGCAGGGATTTTGACTACGGACCACAGTAGTTCATTAATGCTAAGGAGTCACTGACCTGACATGTATTTATTTTAGCCTGTGAAAAGCCTGTATGAGGAAGAAATACTTCTGTAAGCATCTGGGGTCCACCTCTCCCTCCTCCTCTACCCCCCAAAAAGACTTTTGACCCCCCGTGATAGTTTGAAGTGCATCTGGCAGGGTGATCATAGTTTAAAGCTATTTAGCTTTGTCACTTCCAAAAGACTGATGTCTGACAGCCTCAAAGGGAAAAAGCAGCAGCCTAAACTCAATTTATTGGCCATCCAGTCAGTACTTTCAGAAATAGCTATAGCTGGTACTACCTTGAGCCCAGCTAATTATGGGAGGATTGTGCAGGGAGGACTTCAGGAGATGGTTGTGCAATAGGACATTGATGGTGAGGAGGAGGAGTTGTGGTTCCATCTGAGCAAAAACAGTAGTTGGACTAACAGTACTATATTGAGTCAACCAAAACACGTCTCCAAAATGACACAAATAAAAGCTGACATACCCATTCTGTAAAAAAAGATATTCCAGAGTTCATTCAGTTGAAAATACTTGCACTTAATATAGTAAAGAAAATGAGAAACTTGATAGGCTTATTTGCATCTAATTTCTTATTAAAAGGCAATTTCTGCACCATCTTATCATATATCATACGTGAATATGGAACACTTCAATTAATGTAGAATATATCAAGGGAATATTTCATACTGTATTCAGTTTTCCTTCCAGCTTGATATTTCTTGCTTGATATTACTTATGCTGAATTGCCAGTGAGACAAAGGATATTGATGTTCCATGGAAAATTTAAAAACTGGGTAATATTTATTGCAGTAATGCTGTCTGTATATCAATTTCTGTGGAGGAATCCAGCTTTCTAATAGGATTATAATCAAAAGGCTGGCCATCTGTCTTGTGAAAGAATGAGTACTGTTTGTTGTATACAATCATACTAATAGGGATGTTGTGCTTAAAAAATAACTTAATTATGCCAGCTGTTTTTGAAGCCCTGCATTAAAATGTCTCTACTGGGGGTTCTTAAGTAGGTTTGCTAACAATAAGCTGCACTTTAAGAGACTGATACTAAAAAAAGACAGCATTTTGCTGTGCTGGCAATACGAAATAAATGCTTTACTTTCAGAAACTTTTTACCTTGTTTTCTCTTAAGTGCAAACACTGAATTAAACAATGTGTTAAGTAGTTTGCTAGTACCTCCTGACTGCAGGAAGTACTATTTTTTGCATAGGTCATAGTTAAGGAGAACTTCAGAACTGTGAGCCTTACAGCAAGACGTAGCCTGTATGTGCTTTCCCTTCCAGCTTTGTAGGCAACTTGCTTTAGCATGGAGCCCATTCCAGGATATGACTTAAAGTGCAATTATTTTTATTCGACTACTCTAGGCCTGACCGTTGCGGAATGTGACCAGACTTATGGAGGGTTCTTTGATATTCTGAGGGGTGGAACAGAGCGATTTTTCACTAATATTAAGGATACATCTTCTAAAGTTATCCAGTCTGTGGCCAAGTGAGTAAAAAAAAAAAAAAAAAAAATAAAAATTTAAAATTGTGCTGGTAAGAGTTCTAAATGAAGGGTCAGGAGCTTACTCCAGAAATGATCAAATTCAGCATACTTTTCCAAGTATGAGCTCTAGTAGCTGGTAGCTAGCCCTGAGATTTTATGAATGATATTAATACAAAAGTTACTTTAGCAATCATATACTAGAAATGAGAATGTTGGGGGCAAAAGCCTGTCCATAAGTACTACTTTCCCTGCTGTATTTTAGATACTGAAAGCTTGGGAGAGATGAGCAGGTCGGGGCTGGAGCAGGGCAGAGAGGTGTGGAATAGGACTATCATGGTTCAGAATGAATGAATTGAATTAGTAGATAGGGCCTCCATGAATGAGAGGAAGGAAAAAAGATGGAGTGGTGAAAAGTACAAATAAAGGGAATGGAGGTGAGAAGAAAAACTGCAGGGAAATAGTGTATGAGCTCTTCTATCCAGTTTAGTTTTCAGGTGGAATCCTGTGCCCTCAAGGCAAAGTGAGAGGATCTGCACTGTTTGTCTCCTTTGCCCTGCATTACATGGACGAATACTCTCCTGTTTTGATGTATGTGTTCTCAGATACCTAGTGTGTGATTATTTTTTTTCTCATCAGATTTTCAGTCTCATTCCAAATTTCTAGTACCTCTATATGATCGGTATTAATCAATCTGTATGATTCATCCATTTTTAACTCATAATAAAAATATATGCAGTGTAAAAGTTTCTTCTTAATTCTAGGAAGAGCAGGTAAGTCACTACTGAATACCATGACTGAACTAGGGCCTCCTGAGGAATACTGAACCTGGTCCCTCACTGTAGGGTATGTGGCCCTTTAATTGGTATGTGGCCCTTTAATTGGTATGTGGCCCTTTAATTGGTATGTGGCCCTTTAATTGGTATGTGGCCCTTTAATTGGTATGTGGCCCTTTAATTGGTATAATGCGTTAATGGCTTGTGAAGTCTATTGCTTGCAACACGTTTTTCTGTCACTGAGTGTAATTTGTGTGTAGTGCTGCTCTAAAATATTTGTAATGATCAGATAAGTTAAATCTGTAGATCTTGCACCTCTGTAGCCACTTCAAGTGCGTTTTTAGCTGTTTGTGCTTACACTTAGTCTGTTTAAACTTCCTATGTGTGGCTTAGAAAGGCCAGGTCCTCTATTTTCTGAAGGTCACAAAAGCTATGCAGCTTTGGTTTGTCCTTAAGCTTTCTACAGAAGCAGTTGGCACAGTAGCATCAAACTTTTCACCCTGGGGAAACCACACTGACTGGAGAGGAGATAGAGAGGTATACAAGGGGAATGAACTGTTGCATGATGAAAAGCGGTGACTTGTTAGCGGCTTAGCAGAACTGTAGGAATTCCATGTATGAAGTAACATGATGTGCTACAACTTCTAAGCAACTGCTCTCCATTTTATTTCTTTGGCATGTGCTGTCTTGCAGGCCTCTGTTCTTTATCTCCTTGTACCTGCTACCTTCTGTGGAACTGATCTTCCTCTCCCCTCCTCTTCAGTCCTACTTCTGTTCCTTTTGTGGTATCTTGTTAAATGAAATTTACTGTGTGGTAAAACATGGAAATACTCTGCAGATTCCTTGCCTTTGACAACTCTACTATTTATAAACTTGAAGGTACTTAATTCCTTGTCTTAAATTCTCCCAGTTTTGCTTAGATTTAAGTCTCACAGTGGAGAAATTACTTTTCTTCCTTTGTGACAGATAACACTTAAATTCTTGTCTACCTTTGACAACGTTATAAGCCCTACTTTCACATGCCTGTGTTCCTGTGTTAGATCTTACTCTGATACTATATTTTGATTGTACACTACATGCTTCTGAAGTAGTCCTGCACTTCACTTTCTTGTGCTCTTGTCTCCATGACTTTCTGGATTGTTGTGCCCTCATTAGTAAGTTATGTTTGAAGAAGTTTCCTCTTCCTGCTCTTGCAAGCAGTTTCTTCCTTAAAGTCCACTGGAAGTTTAATTACTTTTTTGAATTTCATCTTGTGCCATTTCTCCCCCCCTTTTCTAGTGGTGGATTAGGACTATCTAAAATTGACTTTTTAATATGGCTTATTGCCTGCTTAATGCAGGCTTATGCTGTGACTGCACTTTATTTTTATTTCTCTTACCTAACAGGTGTGTGGCTTTTTGCTTTGTGTGATCTCCTTTGGTTCCATAATAAGTGTAGTGTGCAAGGAATAAAACAGTAACTGTACATCCAGCCGCATCTGCAGAGCTCATCTGGCAGCTTCTGAAGTATAGGACAGTGAGTACTTGCTGTCCGAAAAGATGCTCTTCAGTTCACATGCTCTTCTCTACAATTGTTTGTTTAGATTATGGTGACAGCCCAAAATAAGTCTTGCATCTATCTTACTCTTAAAGTTACTATACTATTTCTGAATCGCTAGCTAGTGTTCTGTGGCTGAACTATACGCTTGGCACTTTAGTTAGAATCCTTTTTTGACAAAAATGGGAAAGTATGATTGAGATGGAACTTGAGGCTCTCGAGTCCTGCACAGAGCCCCATGGCAGGATCATTTATGCCTTAAATTTGCATGGGACGTAAGGAACTGTTGCAATCCTCTAAACTGCTTCAAACTTTACCTGGCATGACTGTTTAGTTTGTGGTAGTGTTTGAGCCTGTCTCAGGAATGAGAGTGCTGTTGGAGACATTTTAATGCATGTCTTGTGGAACTTACTAAATATTAGTCAAAGAAAAGCTCATTACTTTTACATCTTATTTGTATTAATTACAGAAAGTCACATGTGGATATTTACTAGAATTGAGTAGCTTGTGAATGTAACTGTTTGACATGGTTTTGGTTTGTAGCTCTTAATGGGTGGGAGTATTGTAATATCCTGTTTGACATGGTTTTGGTTTGTAGCTCTTAATGGGTGGGAGTATTGTAATATCCAAATTAGATCAACGTGCCGCAGGCTTTTTCCATCTAATGGGGGTACAGCACTTCCATGGGCTGTGATGGCTTGACAGAGGATCGTCAGACAGTGTATGTTAAGTCCCAAGGTTCATCATGAGGAGATCGGTCCCTCGCAGATGTTTTGGACTAAGCTGATTGAATAAGGGTTTATATTTAGGTAACTCGTGCACATCACCTCTGACAGAGCATGTGAGACTGTGTCAGATTTTTGTTTAAGCTCTGCACTAACATAAACAAATCTTGGTTTTGTGGAACACCCTCTGTCTTCATACAACTGGCTTTTTGTTTTCTTGTGTTATCAAAGTGAATTTGGTCATTGGATTGGGGAGCGAAGGAAAAGGAGGGAATGCGCCAAGTACATAATTGTGCTAGTGAGAACCAGTTACTTCAATACTTATTTTCCAGGTAATATTTAATCAACACTGAAAGAGAAAATCTTTCCACTTGTAATTTGCCAGTATTCTTTAGTGGTCCTTAGCTCTGTAATTTTCATTCCTTGATAAGTCTCATGTGTATTTTGAATCTTAATTGCATTTAACAGTTCACTGAAATGGCAAAACATGAAACAATGGGAGCAATACTTAGCAGGACCTAAGGTAGTCTCACGTTCTTCAGCATTTAACATTCTTAGCATTTAACATTCACTGTGCTGCTGAGAGTCCCACCACTGGGCTTGTGCATTCCTTTTAGCAAAGATAGCAAAAACTATTTATGCTTTAACCAAGCTGAAGTGTTAATTCTTTGTTTGCATCTACTATAGGACATACCTGTTTGTCATGGTCATTCTCTGCCTTTACAAACTTGTGTTGTGGCTACAGCCGATACCATCAGGGATGTGAGAATACCTCTTCTACTGTTGCATCCTTGACTGCCTTTCCAAAACTCTTCAACCAACATGAGAAGCAGACATTCTGGACAAACTAAAACGTCTCTTCCTTGTGTATTTTCCTCACCACACTTAAGCACTCCTCATGTTGGAGTCTGTCATCTCATTACGTAGGCTCCCTCCTTCCTACTTACCATTGCTTTTCTGAATTGTGGAGTTATTTCCTTTATCTGCAGACAGACTTCTTTCTCACTGAATCCAAACTATAGTGGAAGAGTTAGTGTTTTGTAGTTGCTACAAAAAAGTTAATTTTTTCTTCTCTCCCATAGCTGCCTTTATTGTAATTCAAATTTTGGTCTCTTGTTTGTCCTAATAAGTGATAAAGTCTGAAAACTAAAGCATGTCACAGGCTACTAGGAACAGGAGAGTGAATGAGGGCCATCTTGATTGTCCCCCAAGCCACCTCACTTGCAGGTGTCGCAGTCTCCGTTGCAGATTCAGGTCAGGCAGAAGCAGTTTATAGCTATATCAGAGAGAACACAGAGCAACAGAGGTTCAGCCCTCTATTGATACAAACTGACCTAAAAGAAAGTGCCAGGGTATATACGCACTTAGAGCAGATATGCACTGCTCTGTGAAGGGGCCCGATATGGCAGAGCAGTGTCTGCATTCAAGGGAACTTTGTTCCAGCAGATGTATTCATGTGTGCCTGATAACTCAGTCTGCAGCTGTGTGGCCTCAACATACCTCTGTTCAGCTCATCCATCTCTTGCTTGTGACACTGCTACGTCCTTGACCAGCTTTGATGCTGATTGAGGTCTGCATCCACACAGATTACAGATGCTGTGCCAAAAATCATATATAAATGTTTTGAGTATCCGGTCTTCGCTGGTACTGAAAGCAGCATGCAAAACTTACAATCAATCTTGTTTTATTTTGTCAGAACAGTCTCTTTCACTGAAGAGATTACGACCTAGTAATCTAGGAAACAAATAGCTGTCTTTTATTGCTAGCTTTCTTTGCTTTTAAGGTAATTTTGTTTCTGGTTCGTTAAAGCTGCTGCATTAACGCTTTATTTCATGGATCTTTGTTGCACTAGGTAGCTGAACGATTAATTCAGTTCTATGAAGCGAAACCAAGTGGGAACAAATTGATGTGAATTTCAGTGCTGCATTTCTTCCTGGCTTTTAAAAAATAAACTGCAAAAACGGTGGTGTTTAGCTAATGAACGGATGTTTTTCTACTCTTGTGAGTGTAGAGATGTCTGGAGGAAGATTGCTTAGTGTTAGGGCATTATTTAACTGAAGATAGTGGTTTGTGTGCTCACATTGTAGCTTTGCTGGTTACTCTGTCATTCTTTATTCTTTCCCATCTTCAGCTGTTAGTAACAGAAGGTCACTATGCACTGTTGTAGAATTTTGTGCTGTATGCTAACTAGTTTATTTTGTGAATTTAATTGTTAATTTAATTGTTTTTAACTTAATTTGCTGGAATGATCTTTTGTTTAGAATTAGTTATGGTCTTTAAGTGCAGCTGTCTGCTGGCAAGATTGATAGTGCCAACCATTTACACAGTGAAAAGCTTTTAACATCTAATTAAAACTTCTGATTTTGTTTAGGTATTTATTGTGCAAAATGAGAATTCATATCTTGCTACATTTCCCACTAGACTTCTCACTAAAAAGCCTTGAAGTAGCCTGGTATAATCAGAAAAGTGACTAATATTGGTGTCATAACATACTTTCCTGTTTAGCTTAATTGGAGCCTTAAAAAGCACACTGGTCCATATGGACCAGAAACCCTACATGCAGTCTCTTGATTTGTTTGTATGTTCTTCTACTCTTATCACCTGCCAGCAACATAGCTATGTAAATGAAATTTCTGCCCGTAACGACATGAAAGGAAAGACCTTATTCCTGATTTTTAGTTACAGGGTTATATCTTGAAATGTGTAGGAATGCTTACCAGTGTGAAGAATATGCATTTTTTCACCTTCCTGCCATTTAAAGCAATCTCAGTTACCAGTCTGACATGAAACACTCCACTAAAACCAGAGTACTTTGTGTTCAAGTCTTACTACTGAAATAGCTCTGAAATCTTCAGAATAAAGTTCAAGGAATAATAGTTCAAGGACAAGGTCACATGTTTTAGGAGACTTGTGTTGATCTTGCAGTTTAGCAGCTATATTTTAATTAAGACAGCACAAACATTCTGCTTTTTCAGCTGTAACAGGCATACAGATTTTTCCTGCAAAACAGCAAGCTTGAGTTGGCTGTGCTCTGTTGTTGACATACCGAGCTGTACTTTTTCATCAGTGTGTGCGAGATCCATGCTCCTAGTAATGTTGCATTTTAATTTAGACAAATGTAAAAGGCAAAGCTGAATTGAGTGGTGTTGCTAGTAAGAAGTCAATATCTGAAAGTGTTCCCGAAGGAATGGGTGTGAGGACTGTTGTTTTTTTGCTCTTAATAGTTCTGTGCTTCTGTTTAAAGTTGCTGCTTAACCTCAGTGTTAAGAGTATTGAAGAAATAATGGTTCTTTGTTCTCAGGCTGTCATATTAGATAGTTCTTTATCTTGATATCAAAAAAAAGATGATATCATTGGAATGATCTGCATGTTTTCTTGCTTAAAGCTGGTGCGTGTAAGCAACAAATAAGATTTGACACTTCTCAATCATATAAAGGACTATGCTCATCACTAATTTTAGTAAGAAATCATGATTAGCTCTAAATTTCTGCCTTAATTAGTTTGGCTACAACAGTGTTACCACTTGAGCTACGTGATGAAGTTATGTCCTTCCAAAGGTGTAAAGAATTTTGAAATAGTGTTTACTTGGCCATTTTGCCTACCTCCTTATGCAAGATTTTTCAAGGCTGAGTTTTTTAGTGCTTTGTCTAGTAAGACTCTCAAACTTCCTTGTGGTGACTTCAGTTTCTTTTGAGACCCTGGGTCATTATCATTGTTAGGACACTGGTTATGCTATTCTGCATAAATCGTGTTTAATGTCCTTGCTTTCAGAACAGTTGTTCTTGCCTGATCTAAAATCCTCGTCCCAATCCTTGTAAATTCAATAATCTTTTTATCAGTCCCTCCAGCCTCCTTCATGTTTACTAGCAAGCAGTAAGAAATCAAAGCTTAATGTTCTGTCTTGATGTTTCAAAATTTGAGTGTAGTATCCTAGGTCTGCTCTTTCAAGCAGTGTCTTGAAACTTTGTAGTGATATAAAAGTATTGCTTTCATAGTGCCATGATGCTACAGTGCTATGATATGCATCACAGTGTTGTGATGACATTTTGATATTCTGGAGATAATATGCTACTGATTTATTTAAGTTAGGGATGTCTAAACCAAATTCAGTAGGTGAGGTTTTTTCTTATTTTGCCAATCAGGAGTGCAGGCCTATGGGATTATACTCAAGGGTGTTGGCCTGGTCTGGGGCTCTTCAGTCTTTTTCTTGAGCTTTTTCGTCCTGCTACATAGCAGATACCCTAGAAACAAACAAAAAAAATGGTCTTAAAATAGTAAATTATTGGCATAATGTGGGTGATTTAGGAAGAGATGAAGGGAATGGACCTAAATAAAAAAAAAAAAAAAAATATCACTGGGAGATTATTTTTCAAAAAGGCTGCTCTTTAAAACTGCACAACTATATGAGAAAGAAATGAGTAATGATTAATGCCTTGCTCACTATGGGAGTTTTGGAAGTGAATTTTTGGAGGAATGATTTAAATGAGGAACGAGATTCAAGTTCCCTCTATTCACATGTAATACAGAAATTGGGCAGCATGGCCATCTGGGGCAGATAGTAACATGCCAGAGTTACATAATTTAAAATGTAATGTTTCAACAAAGGGTCTTTGTTTTAAGCATTATGATGTCCTCCATTAAAGATGTTAATGCATCCCCATTAGGCTTTCAAACTGATACCTACAATGAATGTTTATCAGTAAGAGCAGGGGCTAGAGGAATGAGTTAAACATTGAAGGCATCTGTACAAAATTCCTGGAGATGGTTTTGTTGCAACTGATGTAAATGAGTAACTGTTCAAATACAATGTCTATTCTGAAAACTCTATTCTGAAAACCTTGAAGTGTGAGGTAACAAGCCTCACATGGAAGAAATGAAACATTATTCATGATGGTGGGTGTAGCCTGAGAGACCTGGGTTTTAGACTTATGGCTTGAATGGTTCTGTTTCCCAGTATTAACTCCAATGTGTTCTGTTTCAGTTATGCAAAAGGAGACTTGGATATATCATACATCACTTCCAGAATTGCTGGTATGATAGCTATGTCTGTCTTAAGAACAATTTCTGATTGTTCTTAATTTATGAAAAAAGTGAATATTTCACCTGGTGTTTGTTGTTCTGTCTTCAGTGATGTCCTTTCCAGCTGAAGGTGTAGAATCTGCCATCAAAAATAATATAGAAGATGTGCGGTTATGTCTGGACTCTAAACATCCTGGCCACTATGCTGTGTACAATCTCTCTCCAAGAACATACAGGCCTTCAAGATTCCACAATAGGGTGTGTATTGTTTTTGTGTACTTCTGTAAAAGGTCTTTCAACACGTCTTGATTATACCTTCAGCTTTTTATTGTGAAATATGTTGAAGTAGGCTGCATAATCAAAAAGATGACAAAAGAATAAGTATAAACATAATGTCAGCGTAACCTATGTTCTGCTTGTCTTTGCTTTCAATCCAAATTTAACTGATTAAAGACTAATCTTTAATCTTACTGACTAAAGTCTGTGTTTTATAGGCTAGTGATGTCTTTGAAAACATGTACAGGTACCTTACATGTTCAGATTTAAATGGAGAATACTTAACATTTAAAAATCTTTAATATTTCAATCTCCTACATTCACAGGTTTTCCTTTGTCAAAGGTAGTACTCCTTTGGTGACTGATTTGCACAACCTGTTTACTGGACTTTCTCTCTGTCCCGCTATATACCATTTGACTCCCATATGGCTCAGCCCTAGCTGAGTGCTTGTTGCTACTGCCTGAAATATTGGTATAGCTTAGCTGAGCCTCCGCTAGCCTTTCTGGCTATTTCTCATACTAAAATGAAGACATTTGCCTAATTCAGTAACAAGGTAGTGAGGACAGCTTGTTAGGTGCTGAGATATTAGACTTCAGTGTCTGCTCCTAAATATACCTCAGCTGTCCTGTAACTAGCTCAACAGGGGAGACTGTTACTGCGTTGTAAGCTTTCTAGCACTGGCCACATTAGGCATCACCTAAACAGTCTGGAGTGATCATGCCCCTTCCCTACAATACTGACTGCCCAGAGGAGAGTGTAGAAGCATTATTTGTTACAGGAAACCCCTTTTGGGCCTTATCCTGCAATCCTGCAGAGCCATCCTTAGCATTACTTCAGTTATCCAAGTTCACTTAAACTGTCAGGCTGAGCTATATTTAATGTATTCTGTCTAGTGCTTGCCAGTTCCTTTTGTTTCCTTGTAAACTTGTAGACAAGACAAAGTATTGTCACACCTGAGAAAACGATTACTGCCTCTTTGGGTGGAGGCAATCAACTTTATCTGCATCTGGTTCAGCATGAGGTTCAGGTGGAGGCTGTTCAACATGGAAGGCAAAGCTTAATCATGCAGGAAACCTCCTGCATGATTACTTGGAGCAGGTACCTCAAGGCAAAATCATCAGCAGTGCTTTTTAGCACTAGATTGCTGGAAAGTCCACTGAGGCTGACGTAGTGAACTGTTGTATTCCTCATCCCACAAAGCTATCAATCTCTGTTTAAGGAATGATAAATTCTGTGACTGGGAAATTGTTTACCCTGGGGATGTTTTTTTTCATTATGCAAGTCTGAGGTGCCTATACACTGATATTCCTGATGTATTGCTACTGTGAATGGTAATATGAGCACAGCTACATCTACCAGTGATCTGGAACTCTTTTGGTCTACATTTATCTTTTTGACATTCATTTTGTCTTATGATCTTTGTTTTGCTGGGAATTAGAGTAGATCATAACTTGTCAAAACATTGTAGGTTCCTGCCCACTTTATTGGCTGGGAGTATTTGGGAAGTTTCTACAGAACATTGTCTTCTATTTAAAAACAAAAAAAAAGCAGCTGTTTTACTTGGAAAACAAACTCTTGTTTGGGGAAATTTTCCCTGTCCATCTTTGAAATCCAGATGCACAATGAGCAATACTGATTGACTTCATTATTGAGGCTGGGTGAGAGCAGCCACGTAGGAAGCTAAGAAAGCTTAGTTTTTCTTCAGTGCCTGCAAAAGATGATTATGGCAAGCCTTAAACTTGATCAGAGGAGAACAGCTTCTGAAATTATTAGTTCTGACACTTTGCTTGGTAGGTATTTATGAAATTATGTATTCTTGCTTTCTTGCTGTATGCTATCTGCATGGAACTTCTACAAATGTCTTTAACCTTGGTTAAAGTTAATGGTAGTTTTGAAGTCTTTGCTAGTTTTGAGTCCTGGTTGGAATAGGTTGCTCAGAGAGGTTGTGCATTCTACATCCTTCTGCTAATGATCAGAATATTTTGAGCTTAAAACGTAGCCAAAGGAAAAGAAGCTAATGTCGTGTGGTATACATCTTGTAACAAAACTAGTGTTTGAGCAGCAAGTAAATGGTAAATCAGAAAAAAGTCAGCTTTACTTTTTTGAATACGCCTGCTTTTCTAGACTGTTTTCTGGTTTGTAGCTGTAATGCTGCAATATGATTCTTTCACTGCTATTGTAATACTTGAGATGTACTGAAGCCCACATTGAATCCTGTGGTGAACAGGAATATAAAGGACTGCTTGCCTTTAGCTTTTATTTGTTCCAGTGGTGACTTTGCGTAAGCTTTCACTAACAAAAGAATGTTCCGTTTAAATCTCTCACAAAGTGATGCTATCTGAAACTGCCCTCTTTTAATTAAAATACTAGAATACAGTGAAAAGCTGTAGGGGACTTTGTATGTCAGACTGTTTCTTTCAGCCTTTTTTCCTGAGCTTGGCACAAAAACAATCTCATTGAGAATTTTTTTGTGATAGTCAGTTCAAGTAATTCATCTCAGAGTAACCCTTGAACTCTTATCTGGGTAAGAAAACATGTTGCTGATAGCAAAACTTGGTCTTCCACATTCAGCAATTGTGGTCTGGGCTAAAAAGAAATAGGAAAAACTTGCTTTGTAAGTTGTTTCCTTGGTCCTGGCAGAACATCTCTTTAGGATCAGGTGTCATATACTGCATTCTTACTGGACAGATGATTTTAAGAATATAGACTCTCAGCAGTGAAGCTGATTATTTGGTAGTGTTTTGTAGCAATAATTGCAGAAGGAATATTACTTAACTGTTGAGGCTCTTTGAATAAAGGACAAATGTAAAAGCAAACCAAGTCTTTTGGTTTTTTTGCTTATACGCACAAATCAAGTTGAAAGCTGTTTTACTTCCTTGTTCTAAGAAAATTTCAGATAGTAATCTGAGTTGATACTTCTAGTGCAGCAGACTGTAGACAGGACTGGAGTTTTATTGCACTTCATCCTGTAAAGTGGTGCGTACACTGTGAGAGACTACTTTTCTTGAGCATCTTGCTTAATTTTTACCTGAAGGTGGCATTAAAGTGTTAAATTGCCTCTTATATACACAGCTTATGCTATGCAAATGTATGTGACCGTGTAATCTCGTTTCTCACCCCTGCTGGCTCTTTCGTTGCAGGTTTCTGAATGTGGCTGGCCAGCAAGACGAGCACCGAACCTTCAGAATCTTTATAGCATATGCAAGAACATGCATTTGTGGCTGAAACAAGACCAGAAAAATGTTTGCATTGTGCACTGCCTTGTAAGAAACTGTTTTAAATCTGAAGTGCTTTGCTTAATCCAGCTTTAAATTGTGAATAAGGATGCTAGTATCCACTCAGTTTGTGAATATTACTGGCTTTCTTTACTGTGAGGCCTGGGGGCAATTCCATCCTGCTAAAATTTGCACAAATTTTCTCCTTAGGTAAATTAGTAGGGTAATGTAGCCCTTGCTTACTTGAATGTAGCGTGGAAGGCAGTATATAGGAGGGATTAAGGCAAAGTAGCCTTTGGGAGAAAGAATCTGCTCTACTATTTCAGTTTTTGCTCTATTTTTTTTGTTCATGTTTTCTCAGTGATGGCTGGATGTATGCTGCATTTCCCACTGCTGTCCATTTAGAATGTAATCTGTACCTGCAGGATTGCAGAAACTGACTATGAGACTTTTGGTGGAACTTGCTTTTGCTGGCAGCACATTGCTATGTAACTTTAACTGTTCTCTGAACTATCGTTAACCTTGATACAGCCCAAAAAAGCAATAAAACTCTCAATAAAGAGTCACCTCTTGTCAGACATGGGGGGGAAAATGAATTTAAAGAATAGTTGCTATGCTCAAGATTTGAAAACATGAGGTTACTGTTATGTTTGTGTAAGAGAATTGGATGTGAAAATTTTGACATTCTTACTTTCCTGTGCAGTAAAAAGAGAAACATGACAGTTGTTACAATGCTTATGATGCTGCTGGAAAGGATTCAAACCCAGTCCTTTGATATGGTATAGTAGTCTACATGGAATATCACTATCAGAGTCTAAAAGAGGATTTGTTAATCTGGCAAAGTGTACTTCCTTAAACAGAGTTTTGCAAGGAAAAAAATTAGTTAATGCCTGCTCCTTAAAACCAATGGGATTTTCAGTGCTGCTGTGAGGTTAGGAATCTAATTCTATATTAAAGTGATCAGTATTACATGATTGCTGGTCAAGTAGGTAGGAAGCAGATGTGATGAATTAGCACCAGGTTTTGTAATATCTTTCCCTTTGAAGTGTTTCCTTTAAGGTACCTAACTCATTCCTTTTCCTCAGGTGTGAGGGAAACTTGTATGTATACGGCTGCATGCCAGATGTGATGTGAAGAGCATACACAAAAACTACTAGAAATTAATGGTAGCTGCAATATGTGTCTTGTATTCATCTAGCTGGAAACTTTTGTAGATTTAAAAGCTTGGAAATTTAGGTTGAAAAGAATGCTTTGTCTCGTAGAGGTAGAATGTTTAATACACTACTTTGGATAACAAAACATGGGAGTTGCTTCTTGTAAAGGTGAAACTGCCTTTAGGTGGCTGGAATTCAGAACCAGGTAGGGCTTCCTGGTCTTTTGATCTGTACTGTAGAGGTTTGCAATAATGCAGTGAACTGTTACCTTTTTACATTGTAATTTGAGTGATCCAGTTGAGAAGAAGCAGTTGAAAACAAGGTTTAAATGGCAGCTTCCTGCTTCAGCTACAGTTAAGTCTTTCTGGACTGGCAATGACTGGGATCTGTTTTTAACTGGCATCCTGTTCTGTTGATATTGCAATACTGTAGCACATATGCCAGAGGCTGGAGTAACTCCTGGACATCTGCAGTAACACTTTGCTCTGTGTAATTATTTGGGGCCATGCAGTGATGGTCATCCTTGAAAACTTGCACAGCTTTAGAAGGTGTGAGTACAAGATCATCTTGGTGGAACTTAATGGCAAAGCGACTTGCAGCTGGGTATGCTGCAGCTCTTTCAGTATGCTTAAGTATTCCTTCAGATAACTTAGTTCCTTTAAACACAGGTCGAATACAGCTAAGATAATTATACACACACTAGGAAAAGTTATGTTTAATTTATTTTATGAAGGTTACTTCTTTTCAAAATAGTTTAGACACAAAAATCCTCTAGCTTTTTGAAGCTTTGGGACAAAACTTACACTCAAAATGTAGCTTTTCCAATCATTGTTTTTTATTGCTGCCTTAATGATTGTTTATGCCTGAGGATTGTTTATTTTGTAGCCAAGATCCATCATCCTTGTAAAAACATACAAGGAAAAATTGAAATTCTTATTGTCTCATCTGCATATGGGAGTGTTTCTTTTGCTCATAAGTTTAATTATGCAACTTAGCAAGCTTCTTTCTGAAGTGCAAGGTTCTGTCATCAGATTTGTTTACTAATGAATAAGATATTCTTGATTTTGAATGTTGTATTTCTGGTTGCAAAGCAGTCTTCAAAGTCTTGTAAAGTTGTCCTCTGACTTCATGCCACAGCTGCGAAGGGGTTGCTGTGACTTGCTTGTTGATGTCTTTGTACAATGATTTTTCTCCCCCCGTGTAGTGCTTTAATTTGGAAGTGGCTTTGTAATGCAAGTGTACATAGGTCACTGCTTGTCATGCTGATCAGTGTTGTTTCATTCTTCTCTTGTATTCATTAATGTTTTGTCCTAACTAGGTGTCTCAGGGTAGGGGCCATGGTTTTGTTCCAGCTGTGTGAAATTTAACTGAAAGGCAGGGTCCAGCCCATAGAATCATAGACTAGTTTAGTGACTTCTGGAAATCATTGGGCTTGCTAGTTACACCAGCAGTAATAATATTGATTTGCTGAACTGCTCTTTAAAGACCTGGCTCTTATGTGCTGGCAGACCTTCTTTTCATTGATGTAAGTAATGGTTAGAATAAAAGCCTGGCTTTGAAGGAAATGCCTGTTAAAACAAGATGAGGGAAACCACTCCTTCTTCCCCACTTCCCCACTCATATGCCAAATGACTACAAAAAAGTCTGTTCCATGTTGCTAGCAAAAAAATCTGAGAGGTCCTCTTCTGTCAACCATTACCTCTTCTGAGGCTTCAGTCTTTTATTATGTAGGGATGAATCTGGGATGTGTGTAGCCATGGTCCCTGCGGAAAGAGGTTCAGTGTTTTAATTTCCTTCTCTTAGTTTCGTGGCAAGCTATTAATCTCAGGCAGTTCTAGTCAGAAGACTAAAGACTTTAGGGTGACTTAGTTCTTCTGAATCTTAGGACTTCTCTTGTAGCAGAAGTCCATGGTTAGCAGCCAAAAATAGCACTGAACTAGGGTTTCAGATAGCAGCCAGGAAACAAACTTAAAAATGGGTATTAGTGATAGTAAGGTAATAAACATTAATTGAAAATTTCAAACAGTGTTAAGCTAAAGCAATTATTCACATTTGAGTGAGCAGATAATATGTAGCATCTTTTGTATTGTGTGGAAATAAAATGGAAACATTTCACATTCAGATACAAACTTCAAATCTAATGATCTTACTAGACCTTGGAATTCATTACATTAAATAAGGACATAGCATGTTCTTAAGTAACTTCTGTAATGCTTTTTCCACTAGGTTTAATAACAAAGTTACAATTTTTTTTGTAGGATGGAAGAGCAGCGTCTGCTGTTGTAGTTTGTTCTTTTCTGTGTTTCTGTCGTCTCTTCACTACTGCTGAAGCTGCAGTTTATATGTTCAGTATGAAACGCTGTCCTCCTGGCATTTGGCCTTCTCATAAAAGGTACGGTATCAGTCTGTATGGTGTTGTTGCAGCAAGTAGTTATGCAATTATGAATATGCTACTATTTTTACAGGATGCTTTTTAGGAAGATAAATTATTTCAATAGTGTCTGCGTTCGAACAGCAAAATGCTTGGAAAAGTATTTTGGATGTATCATGAGTAGAGAAGGTAGTTCTGGATTTTGTGAGCCCTTAAGTTACTCATGATGTTCTTATCAAAGTGAGTCAAGTATGACCTGTAGTGAAGAAATGTTAGGAATGAAAACAAGGGTATGCAGTGCTTTTGAATGCTCTCAAGTATAAAATCCTCTTCCACATGTGTAAGACTTATTCCATGTTTACTAGTTTATTACAGTAGGTTTTACTGTGTCAGAACAGTGCAAGTTCTGTGGAAAGACCAATAATGATTTCTGTCAATCTTTCTGTTTAGGTCAGAATGCCTTCTGCTTTTTAAAGGAGTGCATGCAGAGATGACTTTCATATACTTTGACAAATGTTTCTTATAACAATAAAGTCTCAGTAGCAAGTGACACTGGTAGTAGGGGTGTTTCCTACAAAAAGGATTAGATATAGAAAGGTGAAAAGTAAGGATTAGTTAAGTATAAATGACAGATTATGCTGTTGTACAGATTTACTTTGAGTATATTTAATGGGTCCCCTAACTTATATTAATGAGAATAAATTTAAAGCCTTTAGGAAGCTTTCAGTTACTAGCTTCAGAACTCGTGTGCAACTTTGATCCGTTATGTGTAAGATACAAAATAAATAGTTCTCCTAGTTTGGTGTTTTAAGGCCTTTGGAAAGAGTGGCTAGTTTGGTTTACAAGTGAATATATGTAAAGCTACAGACCTAAGGCAATGTCTGGAGTTGTCTGGAAGGTGGGACACAGGTGCAGATGAGTTCATATGCAGTGCTGTATTCAACTTTCTGGGCAGTATATTTTTCTGTTGTGATGCAGCCATCAGGCTTTTGCACAGAAACTGTGTTGCTGTCCTTAAATTGAGAGGCTGGCTAGGGATCATAAATATTTCTCCATGTTTCTATTTTCATTTTCCTTTTGTGAAATTCTATCAGATTTGAAAATCCGTTTGCTGGAAGTGCTGTTAAGTCTTCCCAGTGCTTTGTTTTCATTTGTCACTGCTCAGTGGCTGGATATGAACAGAAGTAACTCATCTATGTGTTCACCCATTTTTAGAATTTGGTTCTCTGGCTAAATGAATACCTTTTTGGTTTTGGCAGATACATTGAATACATGTGTGACATGATGGCTGAAGAACCCATTATTCCTCACAGCAAGCCCATCCTTGTCAGATCAATTGTCATGACTCCAGTTCCTCTTTTCAGTAAGCAGCGTAATGGTTGCAGGCCTTTTTGTGAAGTTTATGTGGGAGATGAGAGAGTAACCACTACCTCCCAGGAATATGACAAAATGAAGTAAGTACAGGTTATGATTTGCTCTGAAACAGCACATTATGTTTTTCTAGACTAACTTAAATATGAAGTCTTTACTGTGAGGAGAAACCATGATTTTGCATGTGCCAGTTGAGCAGAAAGCTGCTTTAATGTATGGAACAGCTCGTCTGTCCCCTTTTAGCTGATCTTGAAAGGTAAATCATGGGGAAGAGACAACGTGGTTATAGTAGCAGCTTGGGTCTGTTCCTGCAGAAAGTGAGGATGACGGTGAGGTGGCACAGTGGGCACTGGGAGGCAGAGGTTAGCAAGACCTTCTTGCCTCTCACTCCATGTAGTGTAAACTGGGAAGATTGATCCCTGGTGTACATGTACTGAACTGAACATCATGTCTCAGTCATGGAAACAGTAAGGATCTCCCAGGCATGGTAGCTGTAAGGGGAGTGCTTATTAGCCCCTGTACAGCTCTCGTGTCTGCTGTTGTAGTACAGCACAGGAATTGCAAGTGGTACTAGCAGTACTAGGTGTAGTCAGTCACAGACAGAGGAAAGATGAGAGAATACCAAAGTCCTTCTAGCTTTCCTATAAATCCAAGCCCCGTAAGGAGTTTAATGAATTTGAAGAGAGCAGGAACAGAAAGAGCTGTGGGGTGTTATAATAACATTTTCCCCTCTTTTTCTCTATGTATCACAGCAGTGCAGGTACAGTTTCTGTCTGCACCTTTCTTTGGAGCAGCTTTCTTCATAATATCCTGTCTCTTGCATTTCCCAGCAGCTCCTTGAAGACATGTTTGTCCTATATTTGATTTGAGAACTGTGGGTCTAAATATGTCTGTTGCTGTGCTGTAGGCAACTGTTAATGTTGTTATTTTTAGAGTAGCTTTTAAATTTTAGTCATTTAGAGCAAATTCCTTCTCCATAGTAAGAACTTGAAGCAGATTTTTATGGGTTGATATTGAAGGCCTTGGAGAAACCAAACTAAACATAAGGTAATACACTTTTTTTTTTTAAATGAAATTAACTGTGGTTATGTGTTTTTTCTTCAGGGAGTTTAAAATTGAAGATGGGAAAGCAGTAATTCCACTAGGTATAACAGTCCAGGGAGATGTTCTCATTGTGATCTATCATGCCAGGTCAACACTAGGAGGCCGACTACAAGCCAAGGTAGTGATAAATTTAACAGCCTACATGGAGGATTTGCTTTTTCTTGTTGCAGTTTTGTATCATATTTGTATCTGATCTCATTAACTACATGGCTTTATTTGCTATTCTTTCTTCAAAGAAATGTGTGATGTTTTTATGTACTTGGGAATTCAGCCTTTTCAAGCCTAATAAGTATGTCCATTCTTAGTGCTCTGCATGTAGATGCTTTGGTGAGCATTTCTGGAAATTACTTCAGTAGTGGTAGTTATTACATATGCACGGAAAGCCTCTAGCCGGTTTTTTGAGGCAGTGGTTGTTGCCTGTTAAGTTGCACAACAAGCCAGAATTAATTCTGTACACACAAGCTGCAACCAAAGGAAAAATACCACTCAATAGAAAAGTGGAATTCCAGGGACTGCCTGTACAAAACAGGCTAGAAAAATCCATGTGGTTTTGTACCCTATTTCTAGAGCCAGGCCGAGGTTTTCATAGCTCATTTTTCTTACTGGTCTTTGTTCTCCTAGGGAGAATGCATGTTTCCTTTCTTAATTCAACTATGGATGCAAATGTATTGCAAGATCACAAAAACTTGCTAATGAAGCCTGTCTTCAAATTTCTAATAAAGAAGCATGTGGTTTTTTTCTCCAGATGAGTAATTCAAATTAAACTTGGAGATCCATGTAAAAGATAGGAAGGGGTAGTGCAAAGTTTAGGATAACTTGGAGCATTGTGAAAATTGATCCAGAGGTTCTTCAGACAGTTTCCATACATTCGGGGCAAACAAGCATATTCATACATATCTACTATTACTGAAATAAATGGTTTTCCCTATGGTTTTTCTACTTCATGTGTAGGAAGGTGAGTATCAAATCTTGTCATGTTGCAGAGGTTCAAGACTTTCTTAATGTCCCCAGAGTGCTATGGACCAGATCTTCCAGAACACCCTAAAACTGAAAGCTCAGTGAAATGATTCTCTAATGCACAAAAATAACTAGTGTATGGTGCAAGGTCATCAGTGAAGAAGGCATACAACTGGGGAAAATTCAGCCAAGGTTAGCTTGTACTCCTTGTGCAATCTCAGTTTCACTGATGATAAGGTTTCTTTGATGGTTTCTGTGGCATTTATTCACTGATTGGAAAAGATTAGAATTTTCTCATCCATCTGCTATAACACATAATGCATCAACAGTGTTTGTGATGATCCTGGTTTGGAGCTTTGGTGGAACAATATTCAATATGTCCCTAGTTTTATGTACTCTAAATTGCTCGCTGAAGCTCTCTGCAGAACTCTTATGGAGATCAACCATGGCATTTCAATATTGCTGTGAAGTGCCTAGATCTGAGCACTGTGAATGTCTCCCACTTGCTCACAGTTAATTTGAGAGACAATTTAGTTTATCTTCTAGGAAATGTCTTGCATAGCAAGGGATTAAGAAAACTGATTTAATAGGGTGTTCACGTTTTCATATGTAGTTCAGGGTAGGGATGGATGGATCAGAGAAACTCTCTCCAGTATGTCCATGTCTCTCTTGCGTTGAGGAGCCCAGCACTGGACACAGGACTTCAGATGTGGCCTCACCAGTGCTGGATAGAGGGGAAAGGTCACCTCCCTCAACCTGCTGGCAGTGCTTTGCCTGTTACTTGACTTCTTGTTACGATGTTCAATAAATGCTCATTTACAAGGAAAGCTTTCATAATTCAATTTTATTGTATCATATTTACTGGACTATTATTATATGACTTGCTTTGTAAGGACTGGCAAGACTATTCTACATGTGTTGTAACTGAAGCCAGGGAACAACTACATTGTGGGTTTATCAGTTTGCTGTAATTTGGATTTGTGCAAGACTAGGAGCTACATGAATCTTCTATAGTAGCATTTTCTGGACTCTCACATGCTGATCAGGCATGGGAAAGTAGTTTTTCTGTCAGCAGAAGAAAGAGTTGGGAAGTTGAATGGTTATAATGAATCAGTTTGGAAAAGCCCTATAATTCTGTCTGGGATGAATGGTTGACTTGGAAAGTTGCACAGGAAAAAGAACTCTTTGCATGCCTTATGAAGTGTGCTTTTCAATGTGCTACATTTAAAACTGTTCTGAATGTACTCCTTTATATATGACATATTTCTTGATTAGCGTATTGCACAATGAGTTTTTCTGAGTGTTTGTTACTCAGAAAAGCAACAAAGGTCATGCAATTTCAGCTTCTAGAACAGGTTCTGGAAATATTTAACAGTTTTATAGTCTGAGGTTAGTGATGAGACGTATCTGGTTCAAGGTCTGGTTTCTTTCTGGTAGTAATAGGTTTATCTACGTTCGGTCTTAAACTGCATTTAAATATCTCAAGATAAAGTATACATGGAATTAAACTGAAATGGTAGCAAATACTTTAAATGTTTTAATACTGAAAATACTTTGCATTATATTAAAGGTAGAACACTGTGCATACTGTTCATGTGGATTTATGCAGTTTCCTTGCATTTCTTGTTTTCAACAGATGGCTTCAATGAAGATGTTTCAGATTCAGTTCCACACAGGTTTTGTGCCCCGAAATGCCACCACAGTGAAATTTGCCAAGTACGTTGACACCCTTTTGTAGGAGACTGGAAGAGGTTTTCTTTGAAACTGTTTAACCTGCCAAACCAACATACGGCAGGGGGAGGAAATATAGTCAGTGTAAGAAGTAGATGACCTTGATTGCCATAAGATTCTTTTGTTTTCTCATCTCAAGAAAACTGAAGGTTTTGTTCCTGAGAAAAACAAAATTTCTGTACCAAAATACCACCTGTTTAAAATATGTGGGAAAAGTAAACAAATACAGCCTGTTTTTAAGCCTTACACTGATTGCTTTAAAGTTTTGTTTTGGACTGCAGTGAATTTAATCTAGTTAGCCATCAGTATCAAGAATCTACTTGTATGCATCTTTGCAGGTATGATCTGGATGCCTGTGACATACAAGAAAAATATCCTGATTTATTTCAAGTCAATCTGGAAGTTGAGGTGGAGCCCAGAGATAGACCTAGCTGTGAACAGCCACCGTGGGATAACATGAATATAAAGGGACTGAATCCTAAGATCCTTTTCTCCACTCGCGAGGAACAGCAAGAGATTTTATCAAAATTTGGTAATGACTCTCTTGAAAAACTAGAGAACATGATAAAAGTTTCTAATGTACTTAGTGTTTGAGTCTTTTGTTTCATTTCTGACATTCCTTTAAGTGAAAGAAATTTAAAAGGTGGTTTTTTGTAAATATCACTTAAAAATTTGCATTGTATGAAGGAGTATAAATTATCCTTCAATAATGGATTATAATTATCCTTGTCTTACCTCCACTGTCATTACATTTGCTTGCTTTAAAGCTATGAATATGCTATTTGCAGGGATTTTAGCAAATGGAATTGTGACAGCCAGGATTTGTAAGCAAAATATCTTGAAAGAACTGTATTTGGCTAAACTGGCACCATTATCATTTCACTTAAAATCCTCTGAGCATTCCTCACAAATGGTCTTAACTAAAAATGTTTTTATTGAGGTCCTTCTTATGTATAGCCAAGTAATGCTGTAATTCAATTTCTCAACTTTTCCTAATGTGGTCCAGCAGATGTTTAATTTTTCTAATACTACGTATTCTGTGCGTCATCTGTAGATGCCTGCATTAATTCCAGTTAACGCTGTTCAGTATCTTTCTTCTTCTTCTGGTATCAGTAATTAGCTTTGGCATTTTCATTAAGGCTCTTAAGCCTTCTGTGTGCTTCCAGAATAAAAAGCATGATGGAGATTATTGTGTTGATTTTAGTACACCATACATGAGATCTTAGTCTCTGCTCTTAATATGGTACATCTTAGTTACATTTCTTTTGATACAAGGTAGTTGCTACTGTCTTATTTTTTTTTAGCAGGATGTGTTTGGTTTGTATTATGATTTAGGTCATCTTCTATTTAACTTAGTTTATATAGATTTTAAAAATCCTACTGTGAACACAACTCTCGGCTCGCTAAAGTTAAGGTGTTTCATTGATAATGAGGATCTGTAAAAATTACTCTTACTTTTTTTAAGTCACTTTCATCTGCTGATTGATAAATGAAATGTAAGAGTTTCAAATTCCATGGAAAATATTTCTTAAAACTGATGGGAAGGGAATAGGACAAGAGCAAGTGCTGTGAACTGGTTTTATAAAACTTGCCTTATTAAAATAGAATTTGCACTATTTCATTAATCATGATCTTTCACGTATGGTTTCTGAGACAGTCTGTTTTTTGAGCATCTCTGTAAGCTACAACTGAGTTTGTGGAAGGAGGATGAAAAAGTGCTCTACCAGTTTGGTATTTAGATTTAGACAAACAGCTTTCTCCCAAGCATTCATCCCATTCTTTTCAAACAGTGGATGAACACTGATTAATTTAGGGAGTCATCTTGTTTGCCTTGAGGAAACCTCCTTTTTGAGAGATGATACAGTAGTGTGTAACTCAGCCCAACTCAGTCTTACACAAGAGTCACTCTTAATATCTGATCTCAGTAAAATAAGAAGTGTAAGGAGTAGTTAATCGCAGCACACAGTGTATTACTTAACTCCTTTGAGATGTTTGTTAACAACTCCATGTTCCTCTCTGGCTTTGTACTCTGGGTTTTTTCTATAGCTGCATTTGCTCTTTTCTGATATTCTGTTCCTTATTGCAGATGTTCATAGCTCTTGCCTATTTTAGGGATGGTTGGTACAAGTGAGGTGTTAATTACACTTTCCTACAAATGTAAATAGAATGCTTGAGTGTTTTGCTGTGAGTCTGATGTAATTTAATGTTGAAAATAGTGTCTTACCAGCTTTTGCAGTTGAAACAAAGGTAATAATGCTAATTTCAAATGGGGAGTGGGGGTGGGAGTTTGCCTTTGCAGAGTAGTAGATACTTCAAGACAGTTGTCTTGCTATAGCAATCAGTCTGCAAGTCAAATACCAGCTGCTATGACCAGGATTGAGTTTTAGAAGTTTCTCTCTAAGAGTTCTGGCTTAAAATCTATTTTATAGGGAAACCAGAGCTGCCTAGACAACCAGGTTCAACTGCACAATATGAAGCAGAAGCATCCCAGCTGGAGCAGTCTTCAGAAAGCGCACCTACTGATACAGAATCCCCACACAGCAGTAGTACTGATGCAAATAACTTCTTTCATTCTCTGGACTGGAAAGGTACAGGTTTTCCTCTGAAGTAACTGCTTGTTGTATGTTTGTCTTGTACACCTTCCAGTGAGTGCTTAAGCCTTCTTCTGCAGCAAAAGTAATTACGTCACCAGACCATGAGAAAAAGCTATTTAAAGAGTGAGCTCTGCAGATTAACAAGTAGTCATTCTGCTTCATTTGGATAAACACCCAGTAATGGGTTTTGGTATTGTTTGTAACTTAGATGCTGAGCTAAGTTTTTCTTTTTCTGCAAAAATCTTAACCTTAAAAGTCTGCAAGGAAGCCTTTGCATTCCCACAGCCCCACTTAGGCTGGCTGAGGAGCAGAGGAAAGAAAGTAGGACTAGCCAGTGGGGTCCAGATCAGCATGTATGGACTGAGAAAATGTAACTTTATAGTGCATGTGTAAGTCCTTTTTCTGGGTTCTGCTTTGTTGGCAAAAATGTCAGTAACTGCTTATGCTGTCATTGAATGCTATTGTTGAGTGGAGCAGCAGTTACTGAGTGATCTTCTAAGCTGTAAGTGGTACAATGTCCTGAGGTGAATGGCCAAGTCAGTCTCATTTTGAAAAAATTTGTAATACCTGCCCTTGCAGAGTGGCGAGTATGGTAGTGAGCTACCCCTTTGCCTGCCCTGTACAAAGAGGTGGTAGGCAACAGTTAGTTGTTCTTCCATCAATTCTTTTGTGAGTTTTGATTAATTAAGGATTGATTTCATATGATCTCACTATATAAGTCTGTCTTATCCTAGTTGGCAGAAGAATCCTGGTGATCTAAAGCTGTTATTTCTTTTTATTCAAGATGGAAAAAGTCCAGAAAGTGGAATAGAGGACAGTTCATCTAAAAATGATTGTGTTCAGCTATCTGATGACAGGGAGGAGAGTGATCCTTCAGATGAGGAATTCCCTCCATTTCCAGGTGAAGAAAGTGCAGTAATTATTGATGAAAAAGACTCTATTACTCCAGAAGGAGAGTTGCTTTTTGAAGCCAATTTTGAAGCTCCATCTGCACCGTTACAAAAATCTCTTCCTGAAGAGAATGTAGACTTACTGGGACTAGACTCTGATATTTCACCAGAACAGAAACAACCTATCTCAGAAATAAGCTCTTCATCAAGTAATGCGGACTTGTTGAACAATCTGTTTGTGGGTAATACATCACAGATTTCAGAACAGCCCACTGGAGATCTTCTTGGAGAAGGAACAGATTTCTTTTTCAGCAGTCAGTGTCCAGCTGCTACTCAGAGTACGTCTTCAGCAGCAGCCATGTCTTCAGGTACGTAAATTTAACATCAGTACTCTTCGGCTGGCCAACAGATAAAAACTGCTGCTTGCATTGTGCATAGAAAATGAGTACCATGTTTTGATCGGTACAGTGAAGACATGTTGGTCTATAGCAAGAATCTGCATAGAATAGGTATTTTAGTGCATGAACGAGAGAAATTGCTGTATCGTATCCAGGTATTTTGTTATGTTGCCAATATCCTATTAGCTTTAAACCATGTAAACAGAAAAGTATCAAATTTTGAATTTAAAGGAGATTCAGTATTCTTAAAGAATCCATAGCTTTCCCATACAAATGTTATATGCTAGATCCTTTTCTAAATCCACATGTAAAAAACTTCTCTTGCTAAGGCATAGAATTGTAATAACTTACTGCTTTCTTGCAGTTTTTGTAAAGCAATAGCATTAGATGTGGTACAGAGCTGTGCTGCTTAGGTCAAATATCTGTCTGGGATTTTTGAGTGTTAATCACGTAAGACTGCTAGGCAACTGGAAATCCTGTAGATTACTGTTCAAACCAGTAGGGCAACAATACTGCTAAAAGGTGTTTTCTTGCTGGTTTTACTGATGATGTTGGCAGGTCTGTATGGTGAAGGAGAATGTTACACATTGCTATCTATTTTGGTATTTAAAACAAGGTGTTTTAGTTTAGAGGTTCTGTTCCTCTTACCAATGGATAGTTAGCTCTTGTCACATGACTAAACTTTTGGGAATAGCAATTTTCTGCCTGAAGTTAACAGTAAGATTTTTGGGAATATTAGTCAAATAATCTGGGAAACTGTTACAACGTTTAGCTTATTTGCACAAAGATAATTCATTTGGATTAAAAGCTTTAATCTACATACAGGTGGAAGGTGTTTTTATAGAGCATTTAGGTGATTTCAAATATTTCTTTCTTTTGAAGCAATTCAATATTGAACTTTGTTACTGTGGTCAATAAGGAATCACTTATTTTACCTTTTTTACATAGGCGGAAGTCTATAAAAGAGAAGCTTTATTATTTTATCTTTCTGTAACGATGCCTTTCTCATATGTGCTCCATAAAACACCTGAGCAGTAGTCATGTATGTATTTCAGTCTACCTTTGAATTGGATAAGAGAAAGATAATTGCAGAAGTAAGAATATTTGGCCACTGCTGTGCTTCAGTTTGCACATCAAACTTGTACTTGAGGTTTTGTGTACATGCGATGCTATAGTAAGATAGCTTGGTGACAGTCCAGGGTTTGTTTTTTGAAGTGTTACTGAGTCCTGTACAATGTGGTCGTCACCTCAGGATGTGCTAGGGTACTATGGCAGGATTATTCCTTCTCTTCAGCTTCTGAGTGAATCTGGCAGGAGTCCCTGGGCTCTTGAGGATTTTGACCCTAGAGGGCAGCAGAAACCGGAAGATCTTGAGCCATGATTCCAGCTGACTGTCACATGTTACCCCATGCTGACTATAAATACTCTTCCAATTAGTTTTTTCTTCATTGTGATCACTAGAGACCTGTTGAAAGCCTTGCTTCTGTTGGTTTTCATTCTTGAGTTGACGCGCTTTCTGCCCCAGAGTCACCAATGCCTTCAAGTCAAAGTGGTAGTATGAATGTTTTACTTGATATTCTTTTTAGTAGTTTAATAGTCTGTTTTGTTTAAATTCTTTGGAGATTTGGCATTATAGAGCATTTAACAAATGTAGTTGTTCTGTTTGTATGCAGATGATCACTGAAATTTAAGGTGTCTTACATGGATGAAATTAACAATGTTCTTGAATGCAGCCTTGCTAAGGATTTGTGTTTGAAGACGTAGCTGTTCATATTGTATATGGCTGAAATAATTTTTGTGCCAACACGAAAGTACAGATGTCTAGGGGAAGGCACAGATAGGGACTCTTTGCCACAAAAAATTCTCAGAAGGCTGCTGCAGTTACCAACATGAACTCTACTTTTTGTCTGTCCCCCCAGAGGAGTAAGGCTTTTTCAACTTTCTTTATTCTAAAATTTGTCATAAGATAATTTTGTTTTCTGCTTCTTTTTTAGCTGATCCTTTTGACCCATTCACAATGTCATCAAGTTCAGAGAATCAAGCCCTGTCTGGTCCAGACCTCTTTGGAGACTTTCTTAATCCAAGCTCCACATCTACAGCTAGTACAGTTCCTTCCACACACAGTTCACTTCCGCCTTCTTCCAGCTCAGATTTCTTAAATCTAGGTAAGTGTGTTTCTGGTTTCTGTTTCTCAACAGTTTCTGCTGCTCTGTGCATTTGTCTTTCAGCTTATTCAAGGTGGATTAGTGTCTTAATAGATCCACTTGTTGTGACTGCTGTTTTAATTAGCTCCGTGTTCTGGGAACACAGATACAAAGGCACCAAGTAGCAAGGGTTTCCTGTATAATGTCACGCTAATATTTGAGGCGAGAGGATTTCTAGCATTGCTAACCTTCTGTTAGGAGCTGGAGTTTCCTCTGAGAGCGCTTAGAACTGAGGGTACACAAACACCTGTGAACTTGCTTTCTAGATGGCAGAATGCTATTTTGATTGTATTCAGATTTTAAAGATTTTCTGGAAGCCTTGGAAAAGAAATGAGCAAGTCAAGTTACAGTATAGCCAGTTCTTAAAATGCAAGCTGAGGATAGCTTGGACCTTCTTGACCTGAATGCATTCTGGTAATATGCTTAGAGTATATTATGTAATACTCTAATCTTATTTGTTTCATGTAATTTCTCTGTATTCTTGGTGAAGCCTTTTCTTCATGCATTTATTTTAAAATCTGTTCATCTTTAAACAAAAAGTTTTGTGATATGTTCAGTCTTCCTGTATCTCCATCCTAAGCATGTTATTTCCAAAGTGTTACTAAATAGAGCTTCTAAGCATGCTCATCCTTTAAAGAGAAAAATGGTGGAGTGGTAGAGCCAGAAGTGTTGCTTTATAAATCTGACTTTCAAAGAAAAGTGTGGGTCCTCTCCATAGGGATGGGAGTTGTGGTCAGTCTATAACAGCTCTTCTCTGCTGCTCTTTCATCCCCACACTGTTCCCCTGCTCCTGCGTAGGTCCTTCCCATGGGATACAGTCTTTCAAGGGCATGGGTCTCCATAGCATACAGTCCTTCAGGAACAGACTGCTGCAGCATGGGTCCACCAGGGGCTGCAGCTCCTGCCAGGAGCCTGCTGCTGCTGCATGGGCTCCTCTCCATGGGCTGCAGCTTCATCCAGGGCATGTCCACGTGCGTTGGGTCCTCCACAGGCTGCAGTGTGGATATTTGCTCCACTGTGGTCTTCTCCATGGGCTGCAGGGGAATCTCTGCTATGGCACCTGGAGCACCTTCTCCCCCTCCTTCTCCACTGACCTTGGTGTCTGCAGGGCTGTTTCTCTCACACTTTTCTCACTCTTCTCACTGCTGCTGTGCAGTGGTTTTTACCCTTTCTTACATATGTTCTCCCAGAGGTGCCACCATCTTGGCTGAGGGGCTCAGCTGTGTCCTGCGGTGAGTCTGTTGGAGCTGGCTGTGTCCAGCATGGAGCAGCCAAGGCCTCTCCTCACAGAGGCCACCCCTGCAGACCTCCACTTATAAATTGGAGGTAGTTAGGAATGGTGGTGTCACATTCCTCACCCTGAATCTGGGAGTGTTTTCTTCCCAGACCTTATTGCATGTGGTTTTGAGTTGCCCCTCCTTGTTGGACAGTTGGTGTAGTTGACCCTGCCTCTGGGTGATGCAGTCTGAGTGTCAGCTACAGAGAAACTGGATAAAAAAAGATGCAGTATTTGCCTGGCTGAGATGAGGGCTTCCTTCTTGAAATAAAAGCTAGCCAGCTGATGGCCCCCTCTACCATGTATTTAAGCATTATATTCCAGCTGTGGTTGATTCTGCTGAGAAGATCCCACTTGCTGCTTCCTTCACAACACTTTTTTGTTCTGTCCTATAGATAACAGTAACAGCTGTATGTTTTAGTTACGTACTTGTATAGTTGGCAGTTTTATGCCACTTCTGGTTATGACACTATTGTTGTCACTGCATGAGGTTACTGAACAGATGGTAATTTTTTTTCTGTTCAGTAGAAGATTTGATCAATACTGATCTGTGGAGCATCATCTCAGCCAAAATCTATCTCACTCTAGAGGCAGGGACCTCTGGAGATTATCTAGTTGACCTGCTCAAAGCAGGGTCAGGTAGAGCAGGCTACTCAGGACGATGTCCTGGCTGATTTTTATTATTTCCAAGGATGTGGACTCTACAACCTCTATGGGCAACCTGTGCCAGTGTTCGACTACTCTTACAGAAGAAACTTCTGTTTAAATGGAGTTTCCTGTGTTTCAGTTTGTGCCCATTGCCTCTTGTCCTTCCACTGGGCAGCACTGAGAAGAGTCTGGCTCAGTCTTTACTTATTCCCATTAAGTATTTATACACATTGATAAGATTGCCCACGCCCAGTCCTGCTCTTCTCCAGGTTAAACAATACCAGCATCCTCAGCATGTCCTCATATCAGAGGTGTTCCAATCCCCACAACAGAGAACCCTTTTATGTACTAAATTTAAGTTGGAGAAATAGATAAATACGAATTTCTGCTCTCTAAAAGTGTGCCTGGAACCTCAAGGAGACCACCATCAATGTTCAGCTGTTAGTAACATTTGAGCAAGTACAGAAGAGAAAGAAAAAATATTTTGACATCTGACTTCAATGCTCATTGTTTTATGCTTAGTCTTTCTGATTTTGGTTGATAACTTTCACCCTAGTAAGTGTGTTAATGTAATTTCTGGAGCTTTTTGTCGACATAGGGAAAAGATACTTAAAATGTACCCATCTTCTCTTCAGTCTACTGTTATACAGCGATTTCCCAATATTTCTCTGTTGCTATGCAGGCTTTTAAAAACCCTATGGAAGTGGAGGAATTGGGATAACATTTCATGCTCCTTTACGTGTACCTTTCAAATGACAGCTTTTCTGTGTGTTTAGCTGAAATGAAGTATGTGTTTGAGCCTTTAGCATTCCATCCAGTCACAGGTATCAATTTTAGCAAGGAAGTTAGGAATATTAATAGCTATAATGCTTTTAATATGAACGAGTGAGTGTGAAAGGACGTGATAACTAGTAACTGCAGGAGAAAGGGCAAATGAGAGCGTGTTGTCAAATGACATATTTGGAAGAATTGGGTTGAGTGAGAAGAAGAAAGTGCAAACATGAGGTCATTAAAGTGAGAAACAATTTTAAACTCACTAAAAATAAATTAGTAATGTCAGTGTTCACTCAAAATATGCTGCAGCAATGAGATATGGTGAATCTACTGTTGGAGCCGTAATAAGTGTCTAGAATTAAATTTTAGTGATGGATAAGCTTTCTTCAGTAGTAAATAATTACTAAACCTCTATAGATACCAGGAGAAAAGCTGTTTCCGTGAACACAAGTTCAAGAATTAGAATTTTAGGCTTGTATTTCTCAATGTGGCTTGAAATTTAAAATCATAGGAGTTTTAAAATGTAATTTCAATTTGTAGGAAAGGTAGTTCTTAAACAATATCTGGTCTGTTAAGGCATTCTGTCCTGTCATATGAAAATGTTGAGCAGTCGCTGCTAAATGGCAGTGTATTAACAAGGTAATTTAATTTTCTGTGAAAAGCTGTAGTAATTTGGCAGAGAAGGCAGTAGGTGGGATGATTGTTCACTTCAGAATTTATAACCTTCTCTTAAGTGGCCACACTTGCAAAAACCAGCTATCATCAGTAGCTGGAGGAGTGTCCATTTTTCCTCAGTAGGTATCTGTTCAGTGAGCATTTTTGAGAACAGAATTGCTTCATTTGGATATGCAAGTAGCAGGTAATCTCTGATGCAGGTTGAGTCAGGAGTGTATTTCCCTCTGCGAGAATGAACTGATCTGATCAAAAGATAGGAGGTCTTCCACAGGAGATGTGGAAGGTGATCAAAAGAAACCTGAGTGACCAGTGTAGTCTTCTCCTGAGTAGAAGTTAGTTTCTGTGACAACCATGTTCTCAGTCAGGCTTTAGACAAGGTTAAAAAAACCCTTGCATCGTACTAAAGCACCCTCTTGGTTCACAGAAAACCCTGTTGTCCTCTATGATTAAAGGATTTCTTGGAGAGATGACAAGTTAAATAAAGAAAACCTAACTTGAAGTTGTGTTTAGGATATAGTAAAACGTAGGTCTCATTTTTGGGAAGCTGGAAAGTGTGATCTTATTCTTACATCTTAGCTTGGTTTAAGCAGTGTTAGTAAAGAACTATGCTCTGACCTCCAGTGGTTTACTGCTGTATGGCTAAGGATTATAAGTATGCTCATTAAAGAAGAACTTAAGGGACAAGCATGTATGGATCTGCTTGCCCATGATCTCAATTGGTTCACCTTTCAGAATATTTAGCTATGCTTCATGTTTTACCCTTTCTTTGGATATTCTGCTCTTTTATGTTAATGTGTCTGTATGAACTCCAGTGTGCCAGGTTACAAAAATAAGGGGTTAAGCTTGTGGTCTCATCATACCTCTTCAGAATATGTAGAAGTCAGATTATCATGTTGGTAACGCTATTTCTTGATGTTAAAATCTATTGTAATGTTGAAGTTGTACAACTAGAAAGAATATAGCATAAGAATAAACAGTTCCAGGAGGAACATCTTACCTATTCAGTATATTGCACATTGTACTCCATTGTTTCAGATTTTTCTGATAAAAGTGTAACTAATATATGTGAGTAAATTCATAGTGAATTTACTGCTGAACATAGCAGTAGGCTACTCCGTGCTTTGTTCAGGTTGGGGAAGGTGATGAACTTGACTGCTCTTAAACCAGCAGTTATTAAAAAACCTGATTCCCATAGTGTGTTCTCAATCTTTCAAATGCATTCAGCTGTAGTTTACTTTATTCTTATTTCTCTCAAGTTGGTTTTATCATAGTTAATTCCGTACGTGGTTGTAAATTTCCTCATGCCCCTGTAAAAAACTTGTAATAGCAGAGATCATAAGCCAAAATTATTTCTAGCTTAAAAACCAATACTAATGTTAATTCAAGGCCCACTTAACGTTTGGGAGTGGCATATGGTACAGCAAATTTCTAAACTGATGAATAGACACTTTTGGATACTTCGATGTTTATACCCAGTGACACTGCTGTGTGGCAGATAGCTGGGGTCCTGAGTACTGAGGCAAATATATACTGTTTCTCTCATGGTTTCAGAGGCAGGGAGATGAGGCTTAAGTCTGGAGAAAGGGCTGAAAATTGTACTATACCTTGAGAAGACTTTGGCGGCTACTTCCTGCATTTTATTCTGATGTTTTCCTTCACATGCAGCAGAGATGACTCTGCTGTAATACAGGCTCTTGGCAGATATTTGTTGCAGAGTATTTGATGTGCTCTCTTTGCAACTGTAAGATCTAAGTATAAATAGAATTAGTGGATTGAGGTGGTGGAGGGGATATTTAATTTGCTTCATATTATTTCCTCAAATAAGATAAAATAGCTTCTGTGATTTGGTATCAATATTCAGAGTGTAAAGTCATAGCATTGAAGGAGTGGTTACACTCAAAAGCTGTCCTGCTTCACTCTGAGTCTCTACAAGCTGTGCTCAAAGAGAATGCTCAGAGCTGGCATGCAGCTTTGAGTGTTCCATACCTAGGACTTCTCATTCTGAGGATGGCTCACCTCATACCGGTGCGTGAGCGAGAAAGGGGGGAATCATTTGCAAGCATCAGGGGTGGCAGTTATAACCCTGTGTTGGATGTGACACGTTCTAGAAGTTAGTGGAAGCACCCTTGCATCTTTTTGAATGTGACTGTTTCATTGTCTGTTATCAGCTGATAATCAACAGGCATGGTGGTTTTGCTTTGTGCATAGAAAAGTGGCTTTTTTCCATGGAGCTAGTGATTCTCAATCTTTTCCCAAAAGAGATCACTCTTCCTGTATCCTGTTCTTTAATTGCATGCATTCATTCATGTATTGAACCTAAAAAGGCTATTAGTTTGCCAAGAGCTCCCTTTGTCTCCACCTGTGTAGCAGCACCCAGACTGCTGAGTGATATGGAGCACCATTTCACGAAGCACTGCTGCTTTCTGGTTACCTGCTGTGTTGTCAGGAACAGCAGTGTGCCCTGAAGCCATCCCTTAGCTAGTCCTTTTGCCCAGGAGACCTAAGCTGTTAAATTCATAGTATTGCCTGTGCATGAAAATATCTTATCTGTGAAGCGCATGGGATGTTTAAAATACAAATGAAGGAATTCTGGTGGTAAAACCCTTCTGAGTCCTGTTTAAGGCTGCATGACTGTGTTATGGAGAAATTTAAGCAAGCCACGTAGTTGGCCATTGTAGCTGACAATGTGGTACACAGTTCTATTGGTATTGGCAAAATACCCATTATTGTGATGGTTTTCTTAAAAGAATAATCAAAATATTTCTTTTTTCTGCTGTAGGGAATTTGACACCAGAGCCACCTAAAATATCATCTTCTACAAGCCACCCAGATCTCTTAGGTGGATGGGATTCTTGGGCAGATTCCTCAGCAACCAGCAATGTAGCGTCACCACAGTTGAAGCCTCTTTTTGAAGGTATTATGAAATGAAATTCTTCCATTAGAGGGAATAAGGAATACTCCAGACTTGGTCAGTTTAATCACCTGAAACTGCTGAAGGTGTCTTTCATGCCTTTTTGCTTTGTTGCTTAAAGGACTCCATGCTGTTGTTCTTAAATGCACCTTTAGTAAAGCACTTGTATAGTTTTTCAGAATAAGTTCAAGGCAAAGGAACCAAATAGTTTGTTGTCTATAGTAATGGTGATTCTTGTCATGGTAAAAGATGTCACGGAGCAGAATACTGGGGAGGTTTACACGAGGTGTTGTGGAAATAGTACTTTTATTCATTCTCTCAATTTCCAAATACACCAAGTACATGATACATTTTCTTATTATACAGGTCAAGCTTTTACCACAGGGAGCCAGTCCAGTGTGTCTTCAGGTCTGTCTTTCAGCCAGGCTAAATCTCAGAACTTTGATCCTTTTGCTGATCTTGCCAATCTTGGATCTGGTCTTCCAGGTAAGATCTTCCTTTTAAGAGACTATACTTCATGCCTCTATGGTTTGATTTGCTTCTTGTACCAATAAATGTAACTGATATCTTATATAAAGGAAAGTGTTTCCTTTTAATTGTTAACAACCAGCTTGAGGCAGTTGCTGAAAGCAGACAAGTAACAAGAAAAGACTGAATCTTTACAGAGATTGTGTGAAACATCCAGAATAATATTTCAGAAGATAACCACAGCTGTGATTTAGAAACAGTATAAATACTTAATGCTTCAGAATCTAGTTGAGAAGGTAAGAGAAGCCAGGGGTTGCTCATTCAGTAACTGAGCATGAGGTTTCTTATCTAGCATTGATTGATACTGTGCTGTGAAGGATATAAAATGAAAGCTGGATTAAATTCTATGTTAGATCCAGAGTGACAGTTGTTTTCCTTTTAAGTCAGTACTTTTCTTCGAATTCAGTAGGCCTTCATAGCTCCGCTACTCGAATCTGTCATGTTTGTAAGACGAGCACAAATCAAGCCCATACTTGTACACCAATACCTTGAGCATTATGAACATTTGTCAGTTTGCAGTGGTGTGCACAAGAAGTTATGGAAGATGAGACACATTGCAGAATAACACTTGTCCCGGGATGTTATGTTCACCCCAAACTCAGGAATCAGCCCTGCAGCATTCTCAAACAGCAGAAAAACTAAGGGCAATAAAAAGAGCTGAGGTCCTTGCATTTCAGGACCGCACTGCCATAGCAAATGGCTGATTTGTAGCTGTTAAATGTGACTAGCTGCCAAGAGTCCAAGGAATGATTTGGAACAGCCTATAGTTACTGAATTGCAGAAATGCGGTTTTCCCTTAGCTTGGAGCTGACAGAGGTCTTATCCTGTTGTCTTGGCAGTTAGCATAGTGTATTGAATTGAGTACCCTCTCGGTGGAATTATCTTGTATAAACACAAGGTTACATACAACGTTTGGCTTCTTTATGTTGCCTCTGCATAATTACTTGCAAAATTGTAGTGTTGAAGCATTACCAATAAGGCTGCTCTGCAGTAAACAATTTACAAAAATTTTCTAGTTTAATAATTCAAGTTAACATGCACTTGTTAAGTCTATAGATAGTGTGACAGTAAAAAAAAAATCAATTTATCTTTGACTTGGAGATGCAGGTATAGCACACACTGAACCAGTGAAAGAAATTAGCCGGTCGTAAGATACCAGTAGTGTTCTGTGATAGTTGGTGTTTTCACAGTCTTCATTTCTAGGAATGATCTTGTACCAGAAAGTAGGAGTGCTTTTTTTACTCATGTGCAATATTCTGTGCTAATGCTGCTGTAGAATAATCTTCTCATCTTTCTTAAACAGTAGTGCAAGAAATCACTAGAGACTTTGAAAGCATTCATTTGAAAATATTCTCAATATATACATTTTCTTGATCATATACTTAGTTTTTCAGTGTCCTCTGCGTATTAACAGATGTTGAAGTGTAATGAATTGGGAGGCAGAACTACTGTCACTGCCGAATTATTTTCTGGCCTTACACATGCCTGGCTGATGAGACAGGAGTGAATGCTTCTGCTAAAACTGACAGTTGAGAACTTGAGTTTTAAGAGGCTGGAAGACTTTTGGTAACGGCTCAAGCTCCTGCCATACAAGTTACTTGTTAATAAGACTCTTAACTTCATTTTACACACTTTTCTGTTACACTTTCTCTTGTACAGTGGTATCACTGTAAACTATGCGGTTAGATGTCGAGACCAAACTGTCTTGTATTAAACAGGTAACAGATACTGAGCTGAACAACTGATTTAGTATTTATTGTTAGGTTCCTCCAGTGGTGGACTCTCAAGTAGTGGCTTTGGTCAGAAGACTGCTCCATCTCAGAAGCTGGGAAATCAGTGGCAGAAATCCACAAAACCACAAAGTACTTCGTGGCAGTCCCAGACTAAATCCAGCACAGCAGCTAAACCCAATTACACAGTAAACTTCAGTGTTATTGGAGGACGAGAAGAAAGAGGAGTCAGAACCCCAAGCTTTGGTAAGTTTTCTGAAGGCATTACTTACAGCCTGTGTGAAGTTAGTCAGATGCACTGTTAGCTTTAGAAGCTCTTGTACCTTCATCTTTTTATTTAAGTTTAGGTTGTATCTAGTAGAAATTAGAAAAGAGCTTGGCGAATCTGGTGTCCTGCTTTTGCAAAGCTACAGGAGAGTATCGCAGAGACAAGCTGACCATGGCCCAAATATTTGTAAATTTGATCTGTCCAGGGAGAAATCGTTGATAACGTTGCTTCATGCTAGTCCACTTGTGATACACAGGGAAAAGGATGCAACATCTTTCCTAGCTGAAGAACAGTAGCTAGTCTTAAGAAAGATTGAGGTTAAACTTACTGGAAGTTCTTGTGTTTCAAAGAGGGATGGGGACGGGAGCAGGTGGAATCATTCTTGGAACCAGTCAGTTAAGACGTTCCAACTGAATAGGCAAACCTAGAGGCATAGGGATGGGCATGGCCTCTTCTACATCAACTTTCTTGCAAGATTTTATTTTCCTGGTGTGTTGGTATTAGGATTATGCCTCCCTTTAACTGGCATATAAGTGAACAGTAGGTACTTCTGTAAGTTGAAATGATTCTGTTGATCTGTATCTGGAAAGAGGTGACAGGATGGAGGGGCAGTGGGCATAAGTTACAGCACAGGAAAGTCTGATCAGAGAACAGGGAAAAAAACTTCAATTAGCATGATGAAATGCTGAAACAGGGCAGGGGATGTTGTGATTCCTCATCCTTGAAAACAGGTGGACCTCAACTGGACAAGGGCCTGAGAAATGTATCTAGTTGTCTCTGTTTTGAGTGCGGATTGGACTAGATGACATTTGGAGGCCTCTTCAGAATTCACTTATTCTACAGTTCTCTAGAATTTGTGGGTTCTGTAATGACTATTCATGTTGATATTTTATCCCTTTACTATTCTGCATAAGTTTCAACATACTGAAATGTTGACTACATGCTTTTGACTAGAGTATTGAGTATATCGTCACTTGAAAAACTGCTACACAGCAGTTAGAATTACTTTATAGTGGAAAAATGGAACCATTTCCAAAATCATGAATAGGTAGATATGTACTCCCTCAAATCTACTCTCTTTGTGAGAAAAAAAAAGGACATGCGAGTATTTAGTCACATGTATGCACATGAGGTTATCTGTTCTGCTGGACTGAAAGCTTGTCAATGATCCCTTTTATACCTGTCCTTCTGTTAGTCTTGTGGATTTTATCAAGCCACTGAAGGATATTTATCATGGTAGTGAGGAATGTCATGCAGGTGTATCTAAGTGCAATATATTTCCCCCATTAATATATTCTCTTACCTAACTTTTCATTTAATGTTTTTCTCCTTTCATAGGTCAAAAGCCAAAAGTTTCAGAAAATGACTTTGAGGATCTCTTATCTAATCAAGGGTTTTCGGCTAAATCTGATAAAAAGGGACCAAAGACCATTGCTGAGATGAGAAAACAAGAAATGTCTAAAGATATGGACCCCTTGAAACTCAAGGTTTGTCTAACAGTGATCTCTGTTTAAGTGAAAATCTGAGCTTAAGCTTAGAACTGCCGATAACAGAACAGAAGGATACAATGACTAACAGAGCAAACTGATAATGCAGAATGAAATGTTGTCTGTATTTAAAGCATATGACTGTAGAAGTTAATTAGCATGAACAAGAGTCAGTTGACAATGAAGCAGCAGTGACAATAGCACAGAAAGTGTGTGGATGGAATGCAAGTTCCAGTTTCTTTCAGCTAAGCTTGGAGAACTTCAGAACCTGTTTTCTTGTCAGAGTCCATTTCTTGAAGCCAGAACTGTTCTTTATCTCTAGTGTTCCCAAAGGTCTCTTTAAAAAAGATTAATTTGGCTGATAATGCAAAACTACCCTTTAAAAACCAGGCAAGTGAGAATAGCTGTCTTCAGGGTGACCACTTATTTGCATTTACTGGTTAACAAGTGCTGTTGCTGTCCTAAGAAATTACTAAAAGATGCAATTCTGGAGATGGGCTATAGAACTATTCTGTGGGGTGTTAACGTGATCAGCTGTTCAGATTTTTTTGATGTATTACTCATTGATAACATCACATAGTAAACTTTCAGTTTTGTAGTCTTTATGGTGCTTTAGAAAAAAGAACTTTGGAGGGATGCTGAAGTTTGTTTTCAAAGTGTCTTACCTGAAGAGAGTGTGCACAGCTTGCATGGGTACCTTTTAACACAAATCACCATAAATGGAAATAAATACAGATTTTTATTTGCCATACTTGTTGCTGATAGAGGGCAGAGATTTTCATATTGCATAACGCAGTGTTCAATGAAGACACTGTATCACTATATCACAGTGGCTTGAATATTGCTGTTAGTCTGAAATGGCCAGTTATTCTAATCAGCTTTCATGAGGATATCTGAAAGAACAGTTTAGTTTGTGCACCCCTGCAGGTTGCTTAAGTAAACATTACCTATTAATATATGTGATCTGAAACATTTGTACAAATCAAGTAAGAATTTTAGTAAACTAATGTTGTGCCCCGACAGGGAGTTAATGTAATTAACAGGTGTTTTTAATTACTCCTGTCAATTCTTGTCATTAATTTTGGAGGGTTTTGTAATAGTAACTGTCTCAGTAATTTCTCTTGCAGTGACTGAATTTCTGCAATAAACTAATAACAATGACCTACTCCCTAGTGGCAGTTGCAAAATACCACTTTTGGGTGGCTAATGATCTGGGTGCCAGAAAGAAGAATGTAGTAAGACAGTTGGACTTGGGGGGTGAATGCAGCAAGACAACTGTACTTGGGTCTTAATCTTGTAGTTTTGTACAGAGTGAAGGTTATGTCTCTAGACAGACTGAGAATGCTTACAGTGCTGCATTCAGTTTATACATTCTGTTTTTCCCAGATTCTTGAATGGATTGAAGGAAAGGAGAGAAATATCAGAGCATTAATATCCACTCTTCATACAGTGCTTTGGGAAGGGGAAAATAAGTGGAAACCAGTCAGCATGGCAGATCTAGTAACTCCTGAACAAGTGAAGAAGTACTACAGGAAAGCAGTGCTTGTAGTTCATCCAGATAAGGTGGGTGTGTTCCTCTGATCTTCTTTCCTTTAGAAGGAATACAAACTGCTTTTACCACACCATACTAGTCACTGACAGATGCTGCAGCCTTGCTTCTTGATCAGCACCCTGGATGCTCTTCATTTTGTTTCCATTGTCTTCTGAATTTGGTGTCCTACTGCATTCAGGTAGTGCAGGATTTTTCTTGTCATCCTGACACAGCACAGAATTCAACAGATAAATATTAACAAATGAAAGATCCCATGAAGGTTGTACTGAGCACCGAAGTCAGTTATGCTGGGTTCTGACTGACTGCTGGCAGTTTTAATGCTGCTTTGTGGAATCTGCTTTATTTCTACCAGCTGATACTTCAGGTCTTTTAGGACTATTCACCAGTATATGAAGACTCAGAGGCTGCCACAGCAAAACTGGTGGGAAAAACCTGCTGAACCTCCTTTACTAAACAGCTTTACTAGGAACTATAAAAAGTAAACTGTAGTAGACTAAACAAATCAGCATTTGAAAAAATACTTGATGAATATGACATTCCAGTTGTCTTGTTAAAATATTTAATGCATTCCATTGCTGTTTGTTAATCTCCCAATGTATGAAGGTAGCTTCTTGTTCTGAGTCATTGTTCTAGGCTGTGTTTTAGATATTAAGATAAGCACTGAATATACCTGGCTTGAATTTTCAGGCTTGCATTCACTGGTGGTTCAGTGAGCAGTAGTCTTAAGTCATATGTCGTCCTGTATTCATAACAGAGAAACAAGACATTGTTCATTCTTTTCTTCCCCCCGTCCTTTGCTGTTCTTGGCCACGTGGCTTCCTCCACCTTTGTGGTGGTGTTTTGGTGCTTTCTGTAAGCCCCTTAACGCCTCAATGCCACAACACAGGTCTTTTTGAGGCATTTTCTTCTTCCTTGGGTTTTTTTGTGGCACTTTGAGTTATAGACCCTTTTAGGGACTGCTTTAAAGTACTGCAGCTGGCAAAAGCCAAGCAGCAGAAGGGGAAGGATACTGGAGAGGGCTCTGGGGCTTCCCTGTTGTGTTGGAAAGAACCTGTTAAAATGACTCATCCTGTGGGACTGGATCTTCACTAACCGTGAGGGTTGGGTTGGCCCAGAGGCAGGGCTGCTGTGAAATAGGCAGGGAATCAGGAGCGTACTATCTTCGTTTGAGCATGGAGGCAAATGCACAGGAAGCGCTATGTCGTTAATGTTGAATCTTAACATCATTCACAATCAGCAACAGATTTTTCTCCAGGAAATCCTGTCCAAAAAGAATTGTCTTAAATAGTGCTTAAATTTTATTCTTGTACACTACTTTAAGGTCTGTCAGGAAGCAATTCCAAAAACGACTGGATTTGATCATTAACTAATATTAACTAAAACTATTTATGAGAAGAACAGCTTGGAAAACTGTTTTTAGCTAAGTTTCAGTTATTTATGAATTGCACTAAAAGTTTGAAGTAATGTAAGGAAACCAAGGCTTTGGGTTTGTTAAAAATACTCGTGGCAAACTTTGGATAAGATTGGAGAGCTGTGTGTCTGCAAAACTATATTCACACAGCAGTCTAAAGTTGTTGAATAAGACAGCAAATATAAAAGGGGTTAGATCTTTTCTAAGTCACATAATTCGTAATATTTTTATGCTTCTAATATGTTCTGTTTGTTTTCAGGCCACAGGACAACCTTACGAGCAGTATGCCAAAATGATCTTCATGGAATTGAATGATGCATGGTCAGAGTTTGAAAACCAGGGATCAAAGTCCCTCTTCTAAAACTTCACCTTTTACAGAACTACTTCCAAAAACTGGAGCTGAGCTTGTTGTGACTTTATTGCGCCTATGATTTATGAAGCGCTTTTCCATGATTTCAGCACAGTTTCTAATCATGCCCTTAAATGTGGTGATGTATTTTATAAGATGTAGAGTACGAAGCATTACATAGATGCATTAAGAAAACAGCTGCTCAGTACTTGAAGAAATCACAGTCTGGGAGTAAAGATTACCTTTCAGTTTTATATAAGTTAAAATAGAATTTTAATGAAGCTTCATGATTTCTGGAATACTAGTATTAATTATAAATCATTCCAGTTTCATTGATCTTTGCTTTACCTCTACCTTCCCCAATTTGTCTGTTACTTTCAGCAGTTTTGTGATTCAATTTTGATGTTTGGTGCCTGTCACCTTATTCAAAGTGCTTTAGTTATCAGCAGTGAATTTGCTTGACTTATCTCAAACCTGAAGGTGTATATTTTCATCTGTATTTTATGTAATCAATCTGATAATCATTCTGTAAATAATGTTTTCTGACAATACCTGTGTTCCTTACAATAAAGTAACAGTTGTTTAGCCAAAAAGACCCCAATGTGGGAAAGTCAGCCAGGATTGTTCTTGATTTTTAATTTTTTTTACATATCATAAATCTAGAAACAAATCTTGACTTTAAGGTCTGCATGTTCCTGCTGTTTTGTTATTTATTATGAACCTTTGGAAGGCAGTACTCTGACCAGTGCTTATTTTCCTAGTTCTTTAAATGGTGTCTTTTGCTTCCGATTTCAGTGGAACATTCCTTCCATTGGACTTCAGATACTCTGATAGAAATAATGTTATTCTGAAACTTGAAGTGTAAGCACAAAACATTTTACTCTGCTTTGATTTGTCTGAGTAAATACTACATTACTCATAGTATCATCTAGAGAGCCTTTTAAAGTGCTTTAACACATTTTGCTGCATGTCTGAACTTCTGTATTTTTGAGATATGCATGACATCAGTGTATGTGAAAACATGGGGTGTACTGGTAGACTGTTGCATTTCTGCTCACCTACCTTCCATGCACTGGCTCGTGCGAGTAGAGACACAATTTGATAACAAAACTTGCCATGTTTTCTCATACCTATTCAGAAGGCAGTTTTTCACTAGTGCTGGGGTGAATGAATGCAAATGACCAATGACTGTTATACTCTGTGTAATAACAAAATGCAATTTTCATATCAAGTTTGAAAATGTTGAATATAAGTGTTGTGGTATTAAAGCTTTGGCAGCTGTCTCTTGAAATAGTACAGTTGAGCATTCAAGGGGATATTTTGATCATCTTGCTGTTTTATACATTTTGCATGCGTAACTGAGAGGGAAGCTGTACCATTATCAGAGGTAACTGTTCAGCTGAGCAACATCTGAACAGAAAACATGAGATTCTAATGCCACCTGAACGGTGCGTTGGATGAAGTTTTCCACTGCCGTGCCAGCCTGAGAGCTGATGGGTTAGACACTTGTGAACACAGGTTGCAATATATAGTCTCTAAGCTCAGATCTAACACAGCTACTTATTAACCTCTGATAAAGGTGGTGTGTGTGTATGTTCACATACGTATTCAGCTACTGTGATTTTTTTTTTTTTTTTTTAAGATGGAAGCCGGGATCAGTTATGGATCAGGAAGGTTATATATTATTCATAGCTGGAGTTGTATTTCAGTTACTGCTTTGAAGCAGTCTTAAATCTCAGTAGATTTATTCATAAAAACAGGTAACTTGCAGTCTGATTTAGAGTAAAAGCTAATCTGTTTTTCCTTGGGACACTTCATTAATTCTTTATATGCATGGTCTGCATCCATGGAAATGAAAGGCTTCTTCTGGTAGGATAGGTTTGTTGGAGACCTGCATGGTCTTTTTACAGTTCTAGGGCAAATGATATCTAGTAATAGGTTTAAAAAGACACACACAGCTATAAAATGACTGTGATTGACTGCACTCCTATATACAGCTGAGATGAAGCATTTCTGAAGGAGCTGCTTTTAGTAAGGAAGGACTGCTTTAAAAACCCATGTTCCTTTCAGCACATACAAGCAACGTAATTTTGAGGGACAAATTTTAATTGCTCTTTTCTTGAAATACATGTATAAAAAATTAAAACTGAAAATCGGGAGGAAAAATTTTCCTCTGCTTTGTAAGTTTGGTAGCATTTTCTGGATGATGTCTACATTTCTCTGTTTTTATTTTCTACTCTCGTTTGCAAAATTTTCTTCAACAGTGGAGAAGAACCTTAGATGTGATTTTAAGTGAGCAGGGAAACATGAGTGCAAGTGTTTTATCTGGAACTGAAGATCTCTTGAAATTGATTCCCCCTTTTTAAAATTATTGAAAATCATGAAGTTTGGCTCTGGATTCTTCCAAAAGCCATTTGATAATTACTGAAACTTCAGTCAAGTTGACAGGGACCTCTCAACTTTATCAGCTCTGGTGCTCAGTGGGGGAACTGGCTGATTCCTCTATCCTGCTCCTTTATGTGTAGTTGAATTTTGGTGCTAAGAATCTGGGAGAGGCTCAGTTTGGTAAACTCTCAAGTCTTGGCAATGAAACTATTTTGGGTTTTTTTTGTGTAACTGTGTCATTTAGCTGTGTTGCATACAAGAATGTGCAAAAAGTTGGATTTCAGTAAGGCCCTGTAAGCAAACTTTAAAAATTCAAGTGATGAACATGATAAACTGACGTTTTGTTTTCTTTAGAAGATGAAGCAGCATGAGGACCACTAAAAGTGTTTCATAGTGTATGGCTTATCTATTAAATTTTTTAGTTACAGGAATCTAGGAGGAGGGAAGTTTAAGGTAAACTTCATATAAACATATATTGAGTCTTAATGTTGCTTTTAAAGGAGAGGGTCATTTGGAAGAAAAAGTTCAGAAGTTCCATTTGAATTAATCTTAAAACAGTAATAAGTGGTTAAAAAAAACTGGGAATGAGGGCTTTTCAGTCTGTCTTGTGCTCTTTACTTCATTGTTAATTGGTTGTCTGCTGTATGGGATAGGACTGCACTCAAACTATTACACACACATTTCACTGTAGCTGTATTCTTAATGTCCACAAGCTGAAAAGCTTTTAGAATAGGCTATGGAAAAATTGATTAAGCTGAGACTTGATTAGATACTGTGAATTCTCTCTGGGCCTAAAATGTGTGTTTTCCATTCATGCTTATTATTCATTGCACAGTTAAATTTTGAAATGTTGAAGTGAAATCATGCCCTGAAATCTAGACTTTATATCTGCTTCTGCTGACTGCAAAGCTTGAGGTTGAGGTAACTGAGTGTTGCCAGTAGGTTGATGTTGTGTCTACCAGACTTCACACGTGGCACTGGAACTTCTGTTGTGAAGCATCTCCTTGACTCTTGCAGCAAATCATAGTGCCTTTTGGCCCGTGTTTGTAGTTCCTTTGTTAATGACAACTGACTAATACCATGCCTTCTTTGCAGACTACCAGGATCCAGTTCTTAGAAGTGAGTAGCTTGACATGGTTATTGCAAGAGCAAAGAAAAACAATGCAACATAGATTAAGGGAAGAGTAGAGAAGAACATCCAGACTCCAACTTCCAATCTCAAATGTTTTCTAATTCTCTCTTTATTGACCTGTTCCTACCTACCTCTGCTCAAACCAGGTCTAGACTAGTAGAAAGAACGTGGTTTGTAGCCTGCTCTTCCAGCCCTTCTGGAAGTGCTACTGACTGGCTATAAACAAGTGCAGTACCAAGTGCTTGGCTTTTTTTGCAGAAGTTGCTATAAAGCAGGGCTTATAAAATGATGGGGCAGGTTTCCACTAGTTATTTCTGAATTAAGTTGCTTATGTTACATTGCTGTTAGATCTGGAGAGTCAGATAGACTTTTAATATAGACATCTGTGAAGAAGAATTAGTGTTAAGAGTGCGTGTGGCTAGAACCTGCCAAATGGAGAAGTGATGTGTTTTGACCATGTTGGAGGAAATCAACTGGTGTCTTTAACCTTGGGCATGCCTGTTTGGTGTTTCTGAGTGCTGTCAGATTTCCTTGAAGTTCACAGCAGGGAAGAGAAAGAAAATGGGCAGTTAAGCACTTAGATTCATATTAAATCATGGGGTTATGCTCAGTGTTGTTAGTGGGTAATGATTCCCAGACATCGAGCCTGGGAGGAAAAGTTCCTCTGCGTTGTTGCTTGGGTCAAGTTCAGATAGTTTGCTAATCAATGGTAGCTTCCTTCAGCAAGTACAGAATGGAAAACCTACGACAGCGCTGATGAAGTACATTTCCTTGGAACAGTGGCAAAGTCCTTGGCATTGCACCTGTGAGGGTACTAGTGCTCGTGAAAAATGCCTTGTTTACCTCCGTTTTCTTGCTAATTCTAGAAAGTTCCTCCAATGTTGTCTTGCCAAGCACAGAGTTACAGTTCCTTCTTCAGTGCAGACTATGTCTCAAAGCTGCATGCACAGGATTAATATTTTGCACAAACCAAAGCAGAGTTGGAGTGTAACTGAAATCTCGGCTGCCCTTTGGGACTGCTGGGTGATGTGCACCATTCCACCTCCCAAGGCCAGACTGCAGTTTCCCTGCCAGCGGCAGTATGTTTGCAAAGTCATTGGCCATTGCATTCTCTGCCGCTCACAGGAACATTTCAGGGGTAGCATAGATGTGGAAACGTTGCTCCTTAGCTGTGTCCTTAATTGTCTAACAACTGCAATGTAACAAATGCTTTGTAAATAAGTTCAAATTAGTCTTGCACAGTTGCCTGGGCTTTATGAGTCAGTTGATATTTTCTGTCAAGAACTTGCAGGCAATTGACCTGCGGAAGCTGTAGAAGGAATGTGTCATTTCCCACCCCTTGAGTGTGTCCCTGGTGCAGAGTAGCTCTAGCTACCAGATACCCAGTGACTAGGAGCAAAGGGTGACTCAGCTGAGCTGTGGTTCTGATCTTGATGAATCTTGCAGTGCTTGCTTGCTCTCTGTTTGGGTGAGCTTATTGTAGACTGCAGTTCAGACTGCATTAAGCTTCCAACATATGCTCCAAAAATACAAATTCAGTCATTTTTATGAAGGATACATGTTGTCATAGAAGCTTTTATTACTAAAAGAGGATTAAGAGGCATTGTGAGAACTCCCAAAACTCTTTAGTGGAATGTACTGTATATTTGCAATGTAGACTTCTAGAAGCGATTGTCATCTCTGATAAGGACTTAGCTTGCTCTCAGGTCCTTACTGTATTTACCTGTAGTTGTGATTGTACTTTCTATACCTGTGATTTTTCTGGTTTGGGGTGTGTGGAAGGACAGAACAGATATTCAAGTCCTACTTTTTGCCGTCTTTCAGGAAATGCAATGTACTGAGTAATTTTGCTACTAGTGAAATGAAAATTATACCTGTATGTATATAAAGGTAATATAGTCAAATTAAGCCTTGTTTAAAAGTAGATTTAATGTTTGGCACAATGTCCCTGAAGAGAATATTTTGCTTTGAAATGTATTATGACTTAACCAGTGATCCATTAAAACAAACAAAATGACTTCGCTTGTTTCTTTCTTTAGCAAGGGAGAAATGACCTGAATACCCAAAGCATTTCCACTGCCTCTTTCAGAACAATATGCAAGTGTTAGATAAATGGTTCTCATTAGTATGTTGAGGTTGACCGAACCTCTTGGAAACCAAGTGTCTCTCCATAAGCATCTCCGCTCCTCTTGGAGAGGAGTCCTTGCAGTGTGCTCTGTGGTTTGGCAGCTGAATTTCTTAGACTGCTGCCTGTATCGGGCTGTGAGGGGTTCTTGCACAGGACCTGGTGCAATGCAATGCCATCCTGTTCCCGAAGGGAAACTCCTGCATAGGTGTGTGACAGTAATCGAAGGGAAGGAGAGCAGGAACAAGTGGACAAGACTGAGGCAGAGGGAGGAATGAACAGCCTGTAGGGAGGATGGGAGAGTGGGACACGTGGTGATGGAGGACTGCAGATCTGGGGAATCTGTGAGGGAATGTTGAAGAAGGGGGAGTCGCTGCTGAAGAGTACTAACAAGGTGCCCAGAAGCATCTTTTGACTGCATGCTCTCAAACAAGAATGGCGGAAGTGGGGTCTTTTATAGTTGGGAACAAGCCACTTGGTGACATTGAGAAAGTTTATTTAAAAAAATAAAAGCAGAGCAGTGTAGGATTACCACAGGGGATCCCCAGGGAGAAGGGTGGAAAACAGGGAGGATATGGGAGAATGGACAGGCATGACCAAAGGAGGATGGGTGGGATAAGCATGGGGCAGGAAAGAGAAGCATTAGCAAGCTGAGAAGCAAGTGAAGCAAAGTTCTGTTAGGGAAAGGCCGTTGCCATTGGTAATATTTTTTCATATTCTGCTTACTACTTTGAATGGTCTGATGGGTTTTTAAGAACTGAAGATAGGTTGTCTAGCATTTTCTCGCCAAGTAATCTTTCTCCCTGTATCCCATACAGAACATGCTGCTACTTTTGCTGTTAATCTGTTTAATCTTAACATGCTCAGCTGCTGAAAAATGTATTGATACCTACTTCCAGTCCTTTACTGCTGCAGCAAAGAAGGATACTATTAGTTGCATCTTTCTTTGCCATATACAAAGCCTCTGGCTACTCTGACATGTTTTTAGACAGATTGAGTTGGGAGTACAATCCACAGCAGATGGAAATCCTGTAGTGTCAAGCTGGCAGGTGTCAGTAAGTAATTACACCAGGTAGGCAGAATGTGTTACAAAGAAATAGCATGGCCTTCACTTCAATATCAAGTGGAACAAACAAAGCGGCAAGAGCAAATGGGGGATTAAAATAAGGCAGCACAAACACTGTGCAGAACACTATGTACTGTGGTGTGCAGAGCAGCCTGTAGCAATCCAAGCCAAAGCCTTGATGCTGGAGCCTGGATGCTGGAGTGCTGAAGAGGATACAATTTGCCCTGCCTCAGCACTGCCCCTGTTCTGAGAGTGAGAGGAGGACTTCTGGCAGATTTTTACTCTCTATGGCAGAACTGATCAAAAAGCACTGAAGAAGGGAAAATAGAGCATGTAGGTAGCTGAAGACCTGAACTGGAAGGATCCCTTTTAGTACAAACTGTAAGGGATTCTTCACCTCCTTTAGTCTGTAAAACAGTGCTGTCTGTTCTCCTGGGGTGGCTTCTGCTCCTAATCAACAGTCTGGGCACACACACAAAATGGCTGTGAAGTTCTCTGGTGTGTAATGCTGCTGGCAGACCCACGAGTTAAGTAGTTATCTTTGTGTGGGTGTTTGGGGGCTCACGTTTAGTAAGGCCTCAGTTGGCCATTATCAATCAGTGAACATTGCTGCTTGCTTCCTTGTGTGTGGTTTTGGTGAGCAACAAGACAGCAGAAACACTCTGCAAGCTGCACTCTGAGGAGATGGGATTGTGAGTGCGCTGCCTCCCTGCCAAACAATATGCAATGTATCCAGCAGACTTCTAATGTGCAAGATGAAACCTGAAGGGACAGCTCATCCAGCTTGCTCAGGAAACTAATTTAAATGACAAGCCTCTTCAAAGGTTTAAGATTGCAGCTGCTAAATTTGTTTATTTCTCCTGTATGAAACAAACTGATGTACTTAGCTGTGAATTTTGAGTACCAGCCTAACCCTTGCTGGCTTTGGAAAGAGGAATATTGTGTTTGTGGAACAACTTATGTAGAAAGTAGAATGGAAGTGCCTCAAAAAAATAGAGGGAAATCAGGAGACCTGGTTGTACTTGGTGCTTGTTAATGTAGGAATGTTGTGTGCTGTGAAGTGCTGAGTGTTCCCTAGCTTAGTGTTTGAGCTCAGCGCTGCCACTGGGTCTGCTCCTCCCCTGATCCTTGCTTGCTAGGTCCTGTCAGTTTTGTTATGAGGCTCAAAAATGCTAAGTGATGGTGACAGCCTTCCTAGTAGCTGGTAATGGAGTGTTTGACACAGAGCCTTCCCTGTTGTCTTTGGTTCCAAGACTTCACCTTCCTCCAGGCTTCTGGAGTTTCTAAAGCAATGGATTCAGACTTCATATGGAAACTGACCTTCAACAAAGCAGAACCAGAAACAGCCAACGTGCGGCAGTGGACAGCTGGGATATCTCATGGCTCCTCCTTTCCTGCTGCATGCCTGCTTTGTCTGCCTCTTAGCTGTGGTTCACCCTCGGGGCAAATAAGGTGCCAGGTTTATTACAGGGATGTATGAACCATCAGAATTGGACTCCCACAAGTGTTTCAATGGATTGAATTAAGGCTGTTGAACCAGTGCACGTTCTGCAGAATTTCACTCTGAGACTTTTTTATATATTATGGCTAAACTTGCCTCTCCTGCCCTCACTGACTCATGAAACCAGGGATGAATGCAGGGGTTTTATTACCAACATCTTTTTTTCACAACTGTCTTGCTTCACTGTGGAAGCTGCCCTCCCTTTTCCTTCTCCCACTCCCGCTGCTCCTCACTAGGCTTTGCTGCTCCTACCAGCATGAGCCTAACATCTGTCAGACCTGGAATTTCCTCATCTGCTTCTGTGCCTACCTGCTGCAGCTGCTTCCCCATGGGCAAGGCATGGGCCACTTTCAGACCTCTGTATTTCTTCTGTGTGTGTGGAGTTGTGAGGAGCGCATCTCCCATGGACAGTTGAGCTGTGATTGTTTACCATCTCCAGACATAAAAAAGGGTGTTTGGGGATTTCTAGGACTATAAAATCTTCCTAGGAATTCAGCCAAGGGGGAGAGGCAGAAGGGACTCTGTTCTGTGGTCTGCTTTTCCTAATGCAGGCAGCTCTTCTTGGCCTGTCCTCGACCTTGTGGGCTCTGCAGTAGGTGATAATCCTCTCCATCCTGCCAGGAGAGCAGGAGGGAAGGTGACGGGGAGATGGCTGCCCTGAGCCAGCCCTGCTGATGGCAGGCACGGCTGCAGCCAGCACAGCTCTGCCAGGAGAAGAGGCAGCTGCAGTCCCTGCTGGAGGGGGGAGGAGCTGGGGGGAGAGAAGCACCAACCCTCTGCCATGCACCCCTCGGGGTGGGTGGCAGCTGCATTGCTCCCTTGAATAAAATGCACCTGACTGCAAGTGGAATTATTTATTAGAAGTAATTATGTTTCTTTGTTTTGATTGCCATCTGCTGGCAGGACATGTTCATAGCCATTTCACACTTTTTAACCAAACCTGTGCCACACTAATCATTTTGCATGTGTTTGTATATTTTGTACGTGATTGCTGCAGAAAAGGGGCTGCTTTTGGATGCCTGAATTCATAGAGCTGATGATGCCTGAGGCGGGGCTCACAGCTGTCTATGGGGCTGGGGCTGGAAGAATACCAGAGGCACCCAGCTCATCTCCCCAAGCTCACCCCTCCAGCAGCCCACAGGCTCTGCCTCTGCTGCTTTTTAACTGCTACCTGTTGTGGAAGGTGGCAAAGCTGAGCGATGTGAGCATGTGGACCACACCCGAAGGAGACATAAACAGCATGTGGCAATAACGGGATAAGATTGCGAGGCTACAATAGCACAGTATGTAAGTTATAGAGGCTGTTAATATGTTTTGGAGGGCTTTAAGGACTTTGCCTGCTTAAAAGTAGTCGTTCACGATAAAGCAGAACTCATAGCTTGCTTAATGCTTTTGCTTAATGTTGACCTAATCTCTGATGGGAGGAATAAGATGATTTGGAAAGCCCCAGGGCCAGTTTGAGCCAGGAAGAGGAGACATAGTAACAACTAGCTTAAAAAAAAAAAAAAGGAAAGAACCCACCTAGAGACGAGAAGAAGGACCCCATGAGAGAGAAGACAACCCCAGACCTGAATATTACTATTGGATCAGACTATGGTGTAAGAGGCAGGAATTTCGATTGTAAGGGTAAAATTGCCCAGGGATTTTAGTGTTTGGGGCCCCTCTGCGGAGGCATCCAGCTGGAGCTGTCTGAATTTGTGCACCATAGCCAGAATAAATTACGCTTTTTATTTTGAAGGCCTTGATCAGAGATTCTGCTTTGGGGAACCTAGGGTCGAGCCTGAGGGAAGAAGCGGTGCCTGAGTGTGAGTGCGTGCATGTGTGCGAGGAGTCGGAAGGGGCACACGTCGGCTCAGTGGAGTCGCCTGCTGTGAAGGGACTCTGGTCCTAGCAGTTAAAGTCTGTGGTGGTGTGTATGCGACTCCTTGATTGGTGTGTGAATGCTTGGGCACTGGCTTCTCCCTTAACATACCCCATGACAACGGGTGATCCACTGCTTGAAGCAGGAGCAAGTAATCTACCTCGCTGTTGCCGCCTTAGAGCTGGAGAAAAGGGGAAGAGGTGTGCACCAGGGGAGTCTCTGAACTGGGGTGAGGGGGGGACATGACTGCAAACAGCATAGGAAAGCAAAGGGATAAGGAGTAAGTAGGTAGATCACAGGGCTGTGCGTTGCACGTGCAGAGGCTGTGGCAAGTAGACGTGACCTAGGTACAGATGTGCAAGGATCTAGACACAGTTGCCTGCAACGGGAGGAGGAAGAATAGACTAAGCAGCCAAAGCTTCCTGGCAGTGCAATCTGCTATACTGTCCCAATATTTGCTCCGAGCCCCCAGTAAAGGAGGCTGGACTGACTGACTGTTCAGCCCAGACTACTTCACCCATGGTGAGGCTGTTGAGCCATCATCTGTTCCTGGGTGGTTACAAAGGATGCCTGCCTGCACCGTCAAGCACTAGTCTCAGGGGTGTCATCTTTGACAAATGCTCTCATAAGAATACCAGTGAGAGATCGGTCTTTTCTATGGCCCACCATGAGCGCCACAAAATTCATCTGGTCAGCATGTTAAATACTTAAACTCAGGTGCTGAATTAAGTTCTGCCCTGGGGTGTTTCCTGTCTGAAGAAAGATGCCAGCAGCTTCAAAGAAAACTTGATCTGCATTTATTTACCCTCATGCAGGAAGGTATAAAATTCAGTGGCAGCAATTCACAAGGAGTTGATACCAACAAGACGTTAAAAGCTAAGTTTGAGTTTTACCTGGAGGAATGGTTGGAAACTGCATCTTTAATATGATCAAGCATCTTGTGTACGGTAAATAAAATTAGATGCGCTTCAACTTCTAATTCTGTTGCTGTCAACTGTAATGTGTCTGCTTCAACTGAGAAATCATAAATGCAGTTCTTTAATTTCAGCACTATGCGAATACTATTAGAAGATTACTCCTGATGCTGGAAGATCAGCATCTGCTGGAAGATTAGCATCGGCTGGAAGATCTATTGCTGTGATCCATGATGGTATTTAATATTTATTCTTTTCCATAGACAGAGTGAAATGCAAATGCATTTCACAAAGGCACTTTTCCTAGCACAAGTATTTGTTGTTTGTGCAGAAGCATACACGGAAGGAGATGGTAAAAGACCATGCACTTATCCAGGAATGTGAAATAAAGTTCCAGGTCTGCAGATTAGTGGGGGACCTTAGCATCCTTTAACTGGACAAAGGCTGCATCATATTTAATGATCCCCACTGGACAATACACAGGAGAAGGCACACATCCACCTGCTGCTCCCTCCTGTGTTCTCCTGCCAGACCCACCCCTGCACTTTCTCCCAGGAAGTTGCTGGAGTTCAATGTGAGCAAAACCAAGCATTTTTCTTCTGCCCTTCTCTCAGAAATGGCTTGAGTCTTGTGAATGAAAAATTCCTGAAGCCTGTATAGGAGAGATTGGGGAAGGTGCACATGACTGGGGGAAAAGCATTATAAAGGGTGCCAGGGGCTGTCTACACGGGAGCAGTGCTGCTGCCAGTCCCTGTGTGAACCCAAAGGCATGTGTTTGCTTGGAGCCCAAGAGCCTGGACATCTCCTGGCTTCATCTGTGGGCACAGCTTTGCTTCTGAGGTGGCTCCTCTAATGTGGGAACAGGAAAAGAGTAAAAAGTTTACCCTAAAAAGTACAATGCACTAGTTACTTTGTCAACATCTTGCCTTAGCCCTTCCTGTGCATTGCTCATTGGCATCCCATGTCCTTTGCCAGGAGAAATGCTCTGCTGATAGCGGGCAATTTCTTCCTTCTTGTTCTTGGGTACATTTAGGATGATCTTTGTATGTTTCAACCCCACACTTGCTAATAGGTTATACCGTCTCCTGTCCTGTGGGTCCACAGGGTTAATTATACCATGATTACTCAGGTTTGCTGTTTCTTTTTATACAACATGATTTCTTAGGAAGGGAGAACCACACAACTGCACAAGCTAAACAAAACTTATGCTAAAGGAGTTAGGCAATAGCACAAAAAAAAAAAGCTCAAAACCACAGGACGAGCAGACGCTGGCCATTAGACAATTTTGCTGCTGCAGCTAGGACAAACTAGACCATGTGTCTAATCCTATGGTAAGTTGCAGGTGCAGGTGATGCATCTTAACTAACTTTGCAGAGATGGCTGAAATGAACCAAAGATAGGTTCAAGGCCTGACAAGGTCTAGTATAGTGAATTAATGTTATAAAGCTTGAGGTCTGTTATGAGTATGGCTAAGCTACAAGGCTACAATTTCTGGGTAAGAAAAGGCAAGTCCAAGGCCTCTTAAGACCTGAAATTTCAGAAATTCTTGTGTGCCAGTGATGCGTTTGTGGCGAGCAAACACCCACCTTCCCCTGTAAGGAATTTCCAAGAGTTAGGAGGAATGAAGTCCTTCAAACAATCTACAATACCATGGACTTTGCAATGGGAGGCCAATACTTCTGATTATTTAGATAGCTTCTAAAAAATCTCAGTTTTGGTACCTTTAGTATGGGTCCTACAGGCCTGTGGGTTTCCTATATTCAGTTGTTTGTGTCTGAGATAATGTTTGCCCTTGTTTTATATGTCCAGTTATTGATGCTGAAACCATTCAGTTTTGGAGCAATGAGCATGAACAAGAAAGCAGCCTGGTGCTCCTAGCAAACGTGCGCTGCGTTAGAGCCTTGTTTTCAGATACGTGGCTTTCACAGCATTATCTGCTTATCGACCTCTCTGCGACTCTAGTGTTGGAGTCATCTGAAATAGCGGTGATTTTTCTGTTTTTCTCACTATGGTATTTTTGGAAAGCTGAAGTAGTTCCCTTGGCATTAAGTATAACTGCAGTCATACTTCCACTTAGCTTTTTAGGTACAACTCAGGTTTCCACAGTGAAGACTAGCCTGTGCAGCTGGGTACCCGGCTTGGGCAGGTGTGCCTCCTTGGTGACGCACGGTTGCTGTGCTATCTGTGCTGCCTGGGCTGTGCCCCTGAGGTGGGCCCGGGGTGGGTCTTTGTGGACCTGGTCAGCCTTTGTGGAGGAGAGAGAGAGTTTCTGTGGCATTAGCAACGTGCTGTCTTCCCAGCAGGAGAGTTTAGTAAGAAACTTATGTTTTGCAGTTTTGCTTTTCGCTAAAGGGCAGAATAAATATTGAAGTGCTAGTAAGATCCAGCTGAGCTGTCTGAATAATCCTCTAATAAACTGCATAATAAAGAAGTGAATTCAGTAGGAGATCAGCTGTTTACACTGGTCTGTAATTGATCTCTAGCAAATAACACAGCCACTTAGCATCTTTCCTGCTTTCAGGTATGCCAATATGGACCTTTCAGCCCTAGGGACCGGAGGGTGAGATGGCACGAGCTGTTTCCCTCCTCTCTACTGCAACATCATGGTTTGCATAGTCCCCAGCATTAGGCGTGTCCTGTGCAGTGGGAGCCACTGCTGGCCAATTGAACCATGGGGCTTTGCGTGAGCAGCTTGCAGCTACGCAGACTGGTGGTTGCGGTATGCTGGCTGGCAGAAATACCTTGCTAGGCAGAACTGATTCTGCTCCTGCCGCTGCAGACTCAACACTGCAATCTGACAAGGGAGCTGGCTCAGCATCGCTGCAGGGAGGACTGTTTGCAGGAGCTTGCTCTAGGGCTTGCAGGGGCTGCTGCAGGGAGCAGGGTGGCTCTCGGATGCTGGGTACTTGCTGCAGTCTTGGACCTTGGACTTCAGGGCAGACATTTTTGAAACATGGCATATGACACCTGGGAATCTGCATGCTGCTTCCCCAAGGACCCCGTCCTAGATCCACCTGCCTTGCATGGTCTGGGCCCTTGGAACAGGGTCTTGGTGCATTTGCTCTTGTGGCTCCAGGGCAGATCAGACCTCGGGGTTTCTGGAAGGCTGCCTGATACACTGTCTGTCATTGGAACAACTGACCATGCAAATACAGGCTTAATAGTTCAGCATCAGAGAAGGGATCTGCCCTTCTCCAGTGGCTCATGTCATGGCAATGTACTCTTTTGTGCCATGGGGCAAGGGACTGTGTTAAAGGAATTGGGTGCCCTCAGCCAGCCCTCTAGAGACACACGCTCTCCTGCTCCTGCTGCTTCCCCCCTGCCGTACCTTGTGCTGGGGCAGGAGACCAGAGGAACCAGCTCATATATGTGTGTCCTGTAAATCCTGTCCCAAATGTCTTGGAGAGCGAGGTGATCCCTGCCTCTGCTCCTCTTCCTGTCATAGCAGCTACAAAGTGTGGGACACAATGTTCTCCTTACGGTCCAAAGTTGCACTTCTTAAGTCTTCTACATGCCCTTCTGCAACAGACACATCTCTGCCTACTACAACAGTGCGAGAGGCTCTGCTGTTCAGCCTGGTCCTTCCTTCATGCTGCAGAGGGGCCGGCACTCCCACACGCTCCCCTCCCGCTCCCCCGCATCTGGTGATTGCTCTGAGCCGTGGGGCACGGCACCTTTTAAAGCTTCCCACCCTCTGCCCGAGGAGCTGCTGGGCAGCTGGGCCCGAGATCGTGAGGTCTGTGCCTAGCACTGAATGTGCTTTGGCCCCAGAACAGGTTTTACGTATGTATTTTGGAGTCCTGCTGCACGTCTGGGTGCAAGGCTTGTTGGGTTGCAAATGATGCAGAGCCCTGGGGCGATGCACCCCGTCAGTCAGGGGGTCTGTGTGGTGGGAACCGGCTGACAGCATCTCCTTTCTGTCATCCACACAGCATGATCTGCCTCCTCCTCTCTCTCTCACAGAGACTTAATTTGCTAGCCAACAGACGCATTGGATATGCAGAGCACGTTGCCATATGCATTGCCAGTTTTACTGCTAGGAAGGCTTTAGTGGCTGTGAAATGAGATAAGCCGAACAGCATTACATTGGTATTGGTGGACAAAAGAATCGAAAGTAAGGGTTCTGCATAACAACAACAACAAAAAAAGATGTATTAAGTCTGATGTTAGATGGTTCATGAAATAATTAGCGTTTCCAAGTGTGTCCTAATTTCAGACTAAAGTGAAAATACAACAAGATGAACAGAAAATGGTGGGTTATGCTTTTGGAACAAGGCACTTCAATTGAGCCAGCTGGGCCCAGATGTTTCCTCCCACTCTCTGACTGAAATGATCACCTATTCAGAGAGAAATGTTGTGGGAGAAACTGTAACAAAGATGCAAGAGGAAATTTTCCACAAGCAATGATTACATTAAGGGGACTTCAGGCAGCTCTTAACTGCTCTAGTGAAGTTAATTGTGTATGAAAATAGGAACATTTGAAGGCTGACTTAAAGAGGTGCTTACTGCTGCTCACACTTCGGTTTGCATTTTGATCCAAGAAAGACTTTATAATCAGTCTTCTCTCTCACCAACTGGCTTTGACTCCAGGTTTCCTTTTGGTCATCTGTTCCTGGTTAATACAAGCAGACCTGCTCTCTGTGTTTCAGCTTTCCTGACGAGTTTGGTAACAGCGACTGGTTTTCTTCTAATCCATTTTTAGAGTTTGTTTGAAGTTGCACCTGAGACGAATGGTTTTATAGCATTGCAACATTTGACATGATCAACCTAACGAGAGATTTTTTAAGTGTGTCACACTGTAAAGGTGCTGCACATGCATTTGAAGCTGCCAAGGGGTTATGCATGCATGGAGAGGTGGGAAGCACGCATGCACTCATATACAGATATGTCCACACAAAAAAGTGGAGATTTAAGACTATAACATTAAGAGTCTGGTGGGTGTTAGGAAGATGTTGAGGCAATCAAGTCTGGAATGGGTCTGGGCATGGGGATGCTTGATCTGTCTGTCCTGGGTGCTCCCTTGCTAGCCAGCCTGTCCTCCCTGCTCTCCTCACTCTCCTGGCTGCAGTCAGTCACATGTGGTACGATCAGAAAGAAGGTTTGGTTTATTTTTCTGCCCCAGGCTGTGGTGGTCAGGTGCAGGGCTGCGTGGCAGTTGTCCTTGGGCAGCCCTGACCGCATACCTTAGTATTCTGTTACTTGATCCGCCACTTTGCTGCCCTTGTCCTTCCCTTTCTCAGCTCAATCCCCTCCCAAATAAACAACTCCCTCCAAATTACTGCTTCTCCACTGGCTCCAGTTTTGCTACATCCATACCCAAGTTTGGTATTTCTGATATGGTTATTCATACAATCTCTGTCCTCTATGCTATTACTGATGCAGTTCCCAGGTCACTGCTGGCGTGGCAAGAGTCGTTCCCCAAAAGGTCCCCAAAGCTCCCCTTCCTGTGAAGTTCAGCCACTCCTCACATCTCTGAATGGCCTGTGAAACCCAGCCAGCCCTCATGGTGGCCTGGAAATTTCCATCTTCTTCCTCCATCACACTTTGTCCTGAAGAGCTAGCAGCGTCCTCTGCAAGGCCATGTCCCAGCACCATCCATGGTTTATCAGTACTCCATCTCCACTCCTCTTCATCACAGCAGGGAGAGAGGAGATGCAAAGAGCAGCCACCCAAGTCATTCCTGCCACTGCCTTGCAGGGAGGGCAGGAAGGACAGGGGAAGGTGCAACTTGTGAGAAACACACACGACTCAGCTGCCTTGTGACTGACTTCTAATTGAAGCTCCTGGAGTATCCTGATGTCCCCAGTTCATCTTGTGAGACTCCTCTGGAGACTGGGCACAGCACTTTCTCCCTCGTGTCCTCTCGGTTGGATGGAGGTGGCAGCATCCCAGGCAGGCTTCAACTCCATCTTCCCCTCCTTGGACAATGTGCCACCCCAGAGCTGGGACTGGAGCTGAGCTATTGCCCCACTCGTGTGAGCCCTGGATGCTGGCCTTGCGCTGCGGTGGGCAACGGCTTCCTCCCGCCTTGCAAACTCCCCAGGGGGTCATTTGCCGGGGCAGCCCGCGGGAAAGGGGCTGGGAAAGCAAAGTAACAGACTTTGGCACTAAGAAAGTCTTGTGAAGAAAACCTCCCAGGTCTGGGGGTCAATTCTCCTCTTCCAAATGCTCTCAGAATTAGGAAAAGGAGCCGTTCCCGCCTGGTCCAGCCTCCAAAGTGCTCCACTGCCAGCCGCTGGGTTGGAGCTGTGGCTCTTCGAGTCCCACCACACCCCAAGAAGGAGCTGATGGGCCTTAGATGGCATGCGGTGGGGCCTCTGCCTCTTCAGAGAGGTTCACTGGGAGCTGTGTACCCTTCCTCCATGAGCTGCATCTCAATCCAGCTCAGCTGAGGAAGAGGGCAGGGGATCATTGCTGAGTATTACGCTAATTATCATTGCAGAGTGGCATTTGTCTCTCAGGTGCATGTGACCCTGCTCCTCCACCGCTGGGAACTGGTTCCTGCTAGAGGATTTTTCCCCAGGCTGGTGGAGCAAAAACCTCCGGGGAAACCCGCTGCTTCTTTCTCCTCCCTGTTTGATGAGAGTGTTTGACCCAGGGATTCAGATTTACTTTACAGCCAAACAGGAGACTGTTTCCTTTGGCTAACCCAGGGCAGGATCTTTCTCACTATATGTCTAAAATGCTGTTGCAGAATGGCAGGGGAGCAGGCACAAATGCAGTGTCTGAGGTGGTGCTTGAGGCATTCGAAGCTGCTGCATCCATCAAACACAACCAGGTTCTTCTTGGGAAAGGATTCTGTAAATGAGAGAAGTGGAGAGCTGGACAGCACAGACCAACAAACATCCTGCAGAGGCTCGCTCCTCTCCAACTTGGCAGCTTTCTTCTGAGCTCCTGTTAAGCACTGTGGCCAGTTGATGTTCTGGTGCTTTCTGTGGGGCCGTGTTTGCAGGTCTCTAATGATCTAGAGCTGTACTGATAGCATAATAGTCCCTGAGACAAACTGCCTTGTAGTTCCTGTTCATCATATTGGAAAAGTTTAAAGCTGTTAGACAAGTCTTTAGCTCTGCTCTGGATCCCTGTTCATGGATTAATCACTGAGAGCCCCAGGGAGCAAAGCTAATACTGTTGTTCCAAGCAACACTACAAGCCAAACAGCTGTTAAAAAAAAAATAATCTTATGAGGGCAGTAACTCCTCACCACCCCCTCACACCTGTTACCTAGTAGCTTACAAAATCTCCTTTCTGCTGATGGGAATAAAGAGGCTTTGTTTCTTCCTTTTTTTCAGTAGGTTTCTGAGTAGAAGTTAGTTGCACAGAAACAAAAATTACACAAGTTCCTGGCCTGATCTTGATGTAGGAAGACAGTACCCTACATGACACTCTCCCATCCTGGGTACACCTGCAATGGAGACCTGATCAGCAAACAGCAGTTGGAAGGGAGGGAGATACAAAGGCTCCCTGTGCATCCTCAGGCAGTATAGCTGCAGAAGAACACAAGCCTGCCTTGAAATGTGCCCTGGTAGCTGGTTACCTGCAGCTATCACTACCACAGGATCTCAGAAGTGCTGGATATTCATTTAGGAAACTGACCTCCAGGGTAACCACCATTCCTTCCTTAAGCGCCTCTGTTATGATGCACAGAAGTGCGTGAACCACAACTCCTGAATGGAGAGCGCTCCCCGCATGCACCCTGGGATGTGGGAACATCGTTCCTTCAGCTTTGGCAACCCAAATGCAACATTACTGATAATGTGGACAATTTCCCCCTTGTGACTGCATCACAGGCTTGCTTTGTTTGTTCCCCCCCCCCTCCCCCCCCCCCCCCCCCCCCCCCGGAAATACAGAGTGGTGAGAAGATGAGATAAAGACAAACTGCAGTGCTGTGAGACACAGCGGTTCCTCAGCAGACTCACAGAAACTGTCCTAGGAGTGCAAAAGCTATTCTCCTATCTCTGGTTCATGTTGGTGTTTGAGCACTTAGCATATGAGGTACTGCAAGAGTCACTGAATCCTAATCAAACGAAGTAACTTTCAAAAAAAGAGGAACTTCTTGACAATGAATTTGGACACAGCATTTTTTCCCCAACCAAGGGGTTCAGACATTTTGAACCCTAGCATTCAGCAGTTCTCACCTGGAGGGACCCCTCTGGGGGATCCTGTAAGTATTTCAGACAACTCCTTTCAAAGCAAGAGTCAGTTGCTAAACCAGGCACAGGGGAGTCTTAAGTATTTATTCAGCCTTAGATTTGCCCCTTTGAGCATGATACAGCAGCTCCCCATCGCGAACACCCCTCTGCTGTCAAGTCAGCAGGACTGCGGCTTGGGCTGGGAGTTGTTGTTCACAGAAACGCTGGAAAGCAGCTTTTCCTCTGCTGGAAATGCCGTGCTCTGCTTCCTGGCAGCCTAGAAATGGGCAGGGATGTATCTGCCAGTATCTGTACACTCTAGTTTGTTCCAAAGGAAATACCTCCCACCGCTGTTGGTAAAGGAATCTGGTTGCCTCACTGGGTATAAACACAGGTTTTATTTTTTGGAAGCAGAAACAAAAATTCTTTAGCAGTCCTTAATTTCCAAAATAATTTTAGTTTTTCATTAAAAGTATGATGATCAAATCTTCCTGTGAAAATAGCTGATCTTTGTTGCTGTCACAGCCTGTCCAGGACATACCTTCTCACATGGGACCGGTGACAGGTAAAGGCAGAAATAAAATTTTTTTTTGAAAAATCACAAGGGCCAAGTTGCTTTAATAAATGTCATCTGGTTACCAGCAATAAAGCACTGAGTGAACAGAAGCCACCTATAAATAAATGATGACTAGCTCTTGGCTTGTGGAAAGAAATGCCTGCCTTATCACTGCAGTTGGGATGGCTCCCAATAATGGCTCCAGTTCAGTCCTGGGAGGACACTTAGTGTCAACATGTGGGATACTATCAATGAAAATGGCACAGGTCCTCATCTCCGCAAGCGGCTGCACCCTGGTCTGCCACCACACTCCGCAGAAAGCTACAGCTGGGGTTGTTTGCTGCATGAAACACCTGTCCGGCCCTTGCTGCTCCCAATGTGTTGGCAAATCAGGCAGCTCAGCAAATCAGGGAAAACTCAGCTGCAAACTGGAAAAACTTGTTCCTGCTGAAATAGCCTGGATTCCACATTACTGGGTAGTGCGTGGCTCAGAGGTGTCTGCATGGTTTTCAGCTGTAATCCTGGAATCTAGTGACTAAGTGCATGGAGCTACTGGCTTGAAGGTGCAGTCACCTTAGCAATGGGCTCCCGAAAATGCTGCCTCTCCCCACCTTTCCTCCCACGTTTCCCTTCGCTGTAGCAGCTGGCTCGTGCTGACCCATGGGCCGTCTGGGGAAGCTAAGTTTCTGAAGAGTCTCAGCCCTTTGTATGTTTGGGGATCAAACCCGCTTCCGCCACCATGCACAAGCCCTCCACACTGCGCAGAAACCAGGCTCCTCCAGCGGCTGAGCCCTGGCCTGGCACCAAGTCCCACCAGTGAACCATGAGGTTGGGTCCCAGGCTAAGGCAGCCACTAGCAACCCTGTGTCATCTTCAGTGAGGGCTGTCCACACCTACACAGTTAAAAGGGATGTTCTTGTAGCACCTGAAACCCAGCCATGGACTGAGCTCTCTTACCTCTGAAGGCCCTGGAGAGGAAATTGGCTTTAAATGGATGATCAAAGGATGCTGAGCAGCTAGCACAATTGGTGTCCTCAAGCGGTGCCCACCGCACCCTCTCCTGAGCAGTGAGCTGGGAGAGGGACCTGCGGGTGTGTTGTCTTGGGGTGCCTGTACATCTGCTATGAATCATGAGGGGGGTCTGCACGTGCCCTTTCGAGGGGCTTAGCGGGGGCCAGGGAAGGCCCCTTGCAGGTCAGAGGCTCTGCACCGCCTGCCCTGGAGCTGAGGGATCTCCCTGAGACAATCGCCTTTGGCAGCAGTGTATGTGCCACCCGGCATCCCACCACCATGGGGACTTCCAGCGCCCAGAAGAAAATGTGCCATGCCTGAGCACCTCTCCCAGAAACATGTTTCTGAGGGTCCTCCCAAGGAGAAAAATGGGTCACTGCTGCTTCCTGCATTTCGCAAACAACCTTAGTAAGGATGCCACTTGTTTCAGGCATCAAGCAGAAATAAGTCAAATGCATCACAAAGAGTCAGAGAAACCTGTACCAGCCTGGATCCTCTGTGCCACCACCCCCCACCACTCCAAACAGATCCTGCTCTGACAATGGCATCCTGTCTTCCTCCTTCTCCTCAGCTAGCATCAGGTCTAACAGTAACTAGATTTGGGAGTTATGCTGTTTTAATGATATGATAATCATTCTCCCTCTGCCCTACTTCTAGGCTCTCTGGCATTCAGAAAGGTCAATGGTTTAATTCCTAAAGGAACTGAATACATATTTCTCTTGTATCTGAAGAACTGAATAAGAGTTGGTGATTTTTTTGACACTCTATATTGGGCTGCACCTAAAACTTTCTTGTTAGTCTAGTTCCCCTGGTATACCTGCATTGCATGGACTTTGCAACTCCAGCAAGCAAAGAAGCTCTATCAGCAAAAGGCATCTTTTGTGAGTTGGCGTATAGCATCTACCTTGTCTGTGGTAACATACCTTTTAAAGAACACTGTTTTGTGAAAACAGAGGATGCAGCATCTATGTGACAACAGCCAAATGCGCTGAGGGGGAGTCAGGCTGTCCAGGGAGCTGGGTGCAAGAAAGGAGAGCAACAGAGTGTGCCAGAGAGCTCAAGAGTGGGCTTGAAAGCACCAGTGAACAGACCCACAGCTGTGCCTTAGAGAGGATGCTGAGAGAAACTTCCCCAAGGGCCTAGGGGGGCTCTGGCTGCAGCTGAGGGGAATTACTGAGTGCTGGGAGGACACGTGTGCCTGCCAGGAACTGCCTGCCCTGCCTTAAAAGTGCTGCGAGCTGGAGGGAGTTCATTTACTATGCCTTTATTTCTGTTTCACTGATGATGAGTTTCCTCAAGAGCAGGTTGTCTAGTGCCTGTTCTGACAAAAAGCTGTCCCCAGTACGGCTCATGATATCTTCAGGACTGCACCATGGCCAGTGTGGACACAACAGAGAGATGGCCAAAACATTGCTTATGTTTGTTTGTTCAGACTGAGTGGGAAGGTGGAGAAGTGGGGTTCACCCCAGCAGTAATGGTTGGGTGACTTGTTCTGTTTTCCTTGCATAGGTGAGAGGGAAAGAGGTTGGTGCCTGCTGTTCTCCCTCCAGACTCAGCAGGCACAACATCAGCTCTGTGGTGACCCTAAATGTCAGGCAGGTTCATGAGGGTGCAGAGCATGTGCTGTTGTTTAAGCAGATTTCCCAGCCCCTGGTCTCTAGACAAGAACTGAGTTCCAGGGGTTAGCTCAAGAGAAGGCAGACTTTGCAAAGGAACTGAAATTGTAAGTAAAGTAATGTATTGAAAATGAACTGTGTATTGCAGCAGGTGAATTGAAATGAATGCATTATAAATATTAAACAGAATAAATAGCATGTGGTATAAATTCTATAAATATAACAGAAGGGAATACTTGTACTGAACATTTTGAAAGCTTGAAGATGTTAAAATACCACAGATGGGTAGCCAAACATCGCACAGACTTCTGATGCAGCCTGGTTCTGTTACTTTGGTTTTACAAGAACTAGTGTGGCTCTCTATCTTGTAGTCAGTTTGAGCTACTAGAGAGTAAAACAAAAAAAAAGTCTGCATTACTTCTATAGCTTCTTGCTGAAGACCACGTTCTCTGGTTCCTCTTTTCTCTTTGATCTAGCTTAGGCTGAAAGTCTTAACATAATACTCATAATCCTTCAAAGAAATCTAAGGCCTCTGAAAGAAATGCAAAAATTTATTGCCTTTGTTACTTTCCTACTTCTTTTTGTATATACAACTTTGGGATAAAAGCAGCCACTCTGTGTTTTGTTTGTACAACACCTAGCTCAGCAGATCTGGTCCATCTCCGAGGCTTCTACTTTCTGCTGAAAAGCCTGCAAACCTTCCCTGCATTCTCCAGGCAGCCATCAAGCTTGCATTCCTGCAAGAGCCCAGGCTGGATCTCTGGCTGACTGAAGGCACTAGCAGGTGCTTTGCTCCTGCACCCTCCTTTGCCCCATGCCAGTTCTGAAACAACGCAACTGTCCTTCCAAGAGATCTCTGCTCCCATTCGTATCTGCTGCACCAGCCTGGAAAACAAGCATATTCCCGCTGCTTGTATAAACAGCTACATAGTGGTGCTCGCTGTGTCCCATCTCTGTATAGGGTGAGACACCGAAGTAAACATCTGTACCTTGTCCAAGAAGTGGACCACCTTCATTGCAGCAACTCCCAGCAGTGATAAAATAGCGCAGGATTTCCAGCAGAATCTTGCTCTCATTGAAAAAGGTACCTGTCAGCTGCTGCCATTTCATGGCAGTCCTTAAGTAAAATCTCAGGGACTCATTTGAAAATACTTCGTTTAAATGGAGGAACACTGTGCTACGGAGGCATTGTAAAATAAACTCCTATTTGGTAGCATAATAAAATGGGAAGGTCTGAAAGCATTTGTCCCTTGGTGCGTGTCATATTGTCCTTTCCTTGATTTTCATGTAGTCTCCTGTTCCCTACAAACTTCAAACGAAAAAATTATTTGTATTGAGAAAATATAACAAAGCTGCTGCTTGACTACGGTTCTTGCATTTAGAGGTCTGTTGGTGTTCCTTTCCTATAGCAGTCCTGGTTGTTAATGCAGCAGTGTGCACTGGTCAGTGCCCGACCTTGAGACTGGCCCCATGCAAATAATCGAAACCTCCCACAGAATAAAGTTCTGCTCATTCTGAGTGGGAAAAGCAGGTCCTTGGTTAACTTTACTGCCTTTTTCTCATCCTATTCTTATGGCAGCAGTCCCCAGATGGCACTGTTTGGCCATTTTATGTTTTTTTCTTGTTTGCTTTTTTTTTTAAAAAGTTCATAGGCAGTCTTTGAAGAAATGCTATATTATTCCATATAGAAGGAAGGGCTGCTTCCTAGGAACCATGGCTTGGTGATGGGATTGATTATTTCTTCATGTTTTTGGAGCCTCCCCCATAGAAATGGCTTTGTTCTTTTTGACTGTCGGTGTTTCACAACGCTCTGCTTTCCCCAAACCCCTTCCTCCCATGACAGATCTTCTCCACTCTCACCTTTGAATATTCTTCAAGTATTGCAGGCAGCAAGAAGCTGATAGCAAGATGCTGCTGTACCTGGATAGATGGTGTATCCCGAAGCATCACACTCACAACCTGGTATCTTTCTTTGCAGCTCTAAATTAACATACTTCTGCTGTCAGGCGTGTCTGTGTTTCCTTCTCTTTTTTAATGTCTTTTTTATGATTGCTTCTATTGTTAACTCATACTTCAACTACTTAAAGAAAACCAAGATGACTTTGATACATTTTTCTCCAGATAGAGTTGCAAGCTAGTAAGGGACTTCTAAGCTGTTAACAACTACTAAGATTGCTACCGCTATAGTTGGAGGAAAGCCAAACAATAATTGTTGTTGTTGCATTCAGTACTCAGGAAGGGAACATAGGACCAGATAAAAACAGGGTAACATGATGGACAGAAATGTTCAGGGAGACAAGCATAGTGACAGTGAAACCTGTTCTCAGATGGAGAAGGATTACGTTCCCCATCTAGTAAGGGAAATGGTGAGGTTCAGAAAGAAGGAAAATGTCTGTTCAGTAAAGACATGTTAAAACAGCAAAATGAGGCAGACAGACTTACTGTTACTTGGTTTGGGATGCTGAGGAATAGCTGATTTAGCGAAGGAAGGACAGAGGCTGTAGGTGCTGACTGCAATAGCCCATTCAGAGACAGGACCGATCTGTGATGTCCTATGGGTCGTAACTTGTTTACATCTTTACTAATGATTTTTGGCACAAGAATTAGAACTGGATTATTTAGGGAGATAAGAGCGATGATACAGCATGAGTTTCAGTAACCTAAAGTGGTAAGATTATGCTCTTGAGAACCAGCAGCCAGAATCTTTGTCATCAGCTGGAAATACATCGGAAGTGGTGTAGGAGAAACAAAACATGTGAGAACATGCCAGTTAGTTACAAGATGATCAGACTACTGGTGGGGCACAACCGTGGAGAAGCTCTTCAGCTATGTCGTGGCCATTGCCAGCAGAGAGGAAAGAGACTCTCAGAGTCACAAGTGACCTATTGAGGCCTCCTTTGAAACACTGTGCACAGCGCTGGTCACCTGCAATATTGAAATGAGGCCCGGTGTGACAAATTATAATCTTGGCGGGTGCAGCACAGCTGAAAGGGGCTGGGGTGCAGTGACAGTGTCCTCTACAAAGTCATCAGTGCAGGGGGATGGAACACCAGCTGGGAGTGAGAGCAGCTAAGCTGGACGACACGCAGTGCTGGAACATGAACAAGGGGTCACCAATATGTTGAGGGTAGAAATTAGCAGCTTTCTAGCAACTGCAAGTCATCTTTTTGGAACAGCCTAAGAAGCGTGAATAACAGCAAGATGGAGTGTGACAGGTTTATGGAAGACAGCATATAAGATGATGGGAAAGGGATGGTTTCAGTGGCCGAGGGGTGCCCTCTTCACTTACTTTCCTGTGCCATTTTGCTTGAAAAAAGAGATGTGATTTGTCATAATTAGTTCTTCCTTGTAGAGTTTTTGGGGCTGAGCTTAATCACTGTTACAAGTAAAAACCCACACAAAACAGAGAGAAAAACAAAGAAAAAAATCTTGACCTCCCGTTGTAGCTATTGTACTGTGCGGTTTTGGTGTTCTGGGTATGCTGATAATTAAACTCGCAGTTCAGTCTGCTGCAGTTTAAAATGGAGTGGGTAATGGAAGACTTCTGTTTCAATAAAAGAGAATACTCAGATGCCTGTCCTAATAGTAGAGGCATTCAAGGAATGGAAAACCATTCTTACTAAGGGCTATATAGAAATCTCATCCTCTTGAGAGTTCTTGATTCTTAGTTACAGTAATTCTTGTGCTCACTGAAAGCTTTCAAAAGTCATTAAAATGGACACAAAATAGTGCTAACTTTTTTTTTCCCCCTGCTATCAGGAACACTGGTGACCTTTGAAAATCTTCCAAAAGCTCAGCCAATTTCAGTGTTGCTGTGACCCAAGCCTCATTCTCCATCTACACTTTGAGAAAATAGGTGCTGAGAATAGCTAAAGTAAGGGAGAGATCTTGCTTAAGCCTCGTTTCACTTGATGGATGTGCCAGAAGCTGTTTTGGAAATGAAAAGAAAGCTCAGAAAAGAAAACTTTGTCAGTTTACTAGTGCAGATAAGCTTAACAACCTGCAATCGGATATAAGGACTCCTTGCCTGATTTCCTCTAGAAATAGGATTTACAGGCTCATAGTGTCTCTATATGTCAGTGTCAGTCCATCTTAATGTTTTAATCCCCTTGTCAAGTACAAAGAAACATGGCAGAGAAGCAGTAACGCTGCATGACTTGAGGAAACAGGTGGCTGAGTAAAGTGGGGCGACCTATGAAAGGCTGGAAGCAGTAAAGCAAACCTCTCTTATTAGACCTTAGGAATCCATGAGACGTCATAAATGCCTTAATGGCAGGGGAAGCAAGAGGTCCAGCCATATTAAGAAATTTAACTGTAGAAAACCTAGATGGTTTTGTTTTTCTGCTTGGCAAATCACCATTTTCTTGGCCTGGCTGCAGGGGGCAGGTGTGAACAGAGGGACAGGTAACTCAAATGAGGTGATGCAGATAGTCTGTTTCAGGGACCAGCTTCCATCGGGTGACACTGCACCAGGCTTGGCTCCCTGCAACCATCCAGGCAGGCTGAGTTCCCTCTGCTACCCTATGCTCCTTCCCAGGGCATGCAACAACTGACTCTCAGCTTCACCCCACAGAAAACGCAGCACTCTGCCATTGCAGAGGCAAGCTGGAAAAACCCCCAAAGCAATGGTCTTGGAGCCCTAGTTGATGCGGGGCATGGAGGAGAGTGGGCCCAGGTACGATGCAGAATGACTCTGGCCCACGCAGGAGCAGCTAGCCCTTCCCCACAGGGGAGGAAGTGGGTATGTCTGCCTGGCAGGCTGTTAATCGGTGACAAAGCCATCAAAGCAAGAAGTTCTAGCTACAGGGTATTAGAATAGATTTATCCTGAAAATATAAGCACTTAAAAACCTCTTTGAGAATTTACTGATGCCACAGTTTGACGATGCTGATTCATTACCTTAGGTGACTAAAGACAGCTAAGTTACTGTTTCTTCCCCCCTCACAAACACTTCTGCTTTTAATAATTTGCCTGCCGACATGTTCTTGTTTCCTGTGCCTGCACTGTAACAAGTAGTGTTTCCTGACCTCTCTGCAGCCACTGACACATCTTATTAAGGACCCTTGTACAGGTTCAGCTTCTCCCTTGGTGATGGCTTGGCTATTTGGCATCAAATTTGACAAAGTGCACACTTCAATTAGCAAACGGCCAAACAGCCTGCACTCTTAACACGTGCTAGCCTTTCTAATTTTCTTCTTTCTTAAGCTAAACAGTTGAATAGCACCTGAGCATTAAGATGAGCAGGTTTATGATCCTAGCTTCTTGGTACAGCATGCCATTTCCCAGCAGTGAAAAGCAACACGTAAGGACCTCTCCCCTGGAAACAAGTATTCGTGGTAAGAAGTGTCAGAGAAGAAGCTGGTTTCTAAAACAAGGAGTGCTTACGTTACACATTGGTATTTTTTAACATAAAGAAAGAATGTGGTGTTTAGATATTAATAAATATCTAGGCTTAAAATAAATCAAAGACAGTGTTACTGAACATCTGGCACCTGCAGGTGAATTTTGAAGTTAGTTCATTTTAAAATGAAGACTTGGGCTCAGAGAAGGGAGAGATGTGAGGCAAGAGGGCTATAAAGATAAAAAAAAAAGCTTGGGTAGGACTTCTTACTTAGGAAGGTTATTTCAGTAAATTCATATATCATGGAAGAATGTAACTACATTTCCTACTTCAGCATTGTAATTGTTTATCACCATTGCTCACAGGGACCCAGGAAAAGAGGATTTCTGCACCATGAGAAATTCTCAGTGGGACAAAGACCACGTGACTAAAGAAAGCCCTATAGCACTAGGCAGATCAGGCAAACAAGGGGCCTAAAGTCGTCACTTGCATGCTGGAGACAAACGCACTAGTGTCATGGAGAGGGAGTAGCTAAGCAGGAAAAGAGGCAGTCCTGCTTCTTGCAGTTGCGGGGTGCAGTTGCTGGATTCCCCAGTGACCACGATGCAAATGTGGTGGTTGTACGTGTTCTGGTTGGGACGTTCATATCGTGCCCCTTTTCTCCCACTGCCCTGTGGATTCTCTGGCACCTGCTAAGGGGTCAGCTTACACCACAAAGGGTTTTGTTGGTGGAGGCACTGATCAAGTCTGTTTGCTCTTTCCAGGTTCTCATTAAACCTGGAAGAACCTAGTATCACCAGGACCCCTGTTCACTGCCTCTCCAGAAACGAGCCAAGGCTGTCAGGGAGAGCAGGAGAGAGACTGTCAAACATAGAGCATGGCTGCACAAGCTTTTTCCTTAGGAATTAGAAGCAGAGTAGGAAAGGAAATGGGATTAAAGGAGGAGACAGTAAGATAAGGGGGAAAAATTAGAGGGAGGAGGGATTTTGGTCAGTTTTCATGTGTAAAGCAAAGCTGTTGCTTCAGCTGTGCCCTGATTTGGCTCCTTCTCTCCGTGCCTGCACTGAAGGCTAGATGGCTGGCATTACTCTAGCTGGTGGAGTCTGCTGACGTTTGGGCAGTTTCAGACATTTATACCACCAGAATCTGTCCATCTACTTAAGTGGTTTTGGAAGTTTTCCTTGAGGACTTAACTCTTTTTCATTTGTGTTTTATCCAGCCCATTTAGACCGAATGAAAAACTAACATTGTGTCAGAGCATTGCGAGATCTGTTCTACCCAGCAGCACATGTGGGGATCAGGCTCAGCAATCCAGCTGATGTTTGCAGTTCTCAGAGAACCTGCCTGGATGGGAGCACAAATGCAGTTCTCAAGCCAGGGCTTTCTTAAGCAGGAATGACTGCTTACATCTCTGTACAACCCTGTGTAGAGAAAGGGGGATAGAGATATTGCTACTAAGCAGTATAATTTTTGAGTGCAGGGCTCTGGGGGAAACTAACGAGCAGCCTCTTTCTTCAATTAGTTCTTGCTCTGCAGCTTTGCTTCTCCTTTGAAAGCAAGTAATTTCATACTGCAGCAAGGAGCAAGTCTGCAGTCTACAGAAACAAAACAGACTTTGGCTTCCTACAGCTCACCACCTCAGGGGTTATCAGGGGTTATCTTTTTCAGTGATCCCTGGCTGCCTCAGTCTCAAATCCCATAAACTCTGCAAGCATGGTCTCCAAAGCATCTAAACCTGAAGGTAGACTCTGTGCATGTGTGCAGGTGTGCGTGTGTGTAAAGATAGACAATCAATTATTTGATGTGGATAAAGCTATTGAATTATTTTTTAATATATTTTTGCTGTTTAATTCTCCTGTATGTGCAGAAATTCCCATTCGGTCTCACATTTCAGAAGCAGGGTTTACAATGATAGTGCTTCTGCACTGTCTTTTGCCTCAGCAACTACAAACCTCTGGAGACTTTGCAGTGCACCAGAACGGAGGAAGGAGATTCAGACTTCAGTAGACAGTCTTTGATAACCTTTTCTGATGTTTTACCATGGCTTAAATACAGCAGAGACCTGACATACATTCAAATCACCAGGTACTGAAGAATGGAGAAATGACAGGAGAGAAAAAATTACTGTGTCCTTCTGGATTTCTAACTACATAGTAGTGCTTTCAGAGTGTCAGATCACCTTGGAAAGTAGTTTGTTTTTTTTATTACAGCTTCACTTAACTGATACGCTACACACCCCTTGTATGTAAAAATGGTGGCTTTTACTTACACCGGTCAATTTTGCCACTGTCCCCATCCCTGCTGCTCTTGTGTCTTCCCCGATACAGTACTGAATGTATTTGGGATGAGTTTAAGAAGTATCACTCTGATTACAAAAAAGGCATGCTTTTTTAAACCACCAGCATGAGATGTTCACATACCTGACCTTGTCAAGTTCGGAAGAAGTGTGCAGGTTTCGCATAAACACACACCCACACTCACACGTGAAATCCTGTTAAATTAGGACCAGAGAGGAAGAATACCTGAGGCAGTTCACAGAGCAAGGTGGTAAGCTGCAGATCCCCAGAAGTTATTAACTTAACAGCAGGTAAAGAGACCTGAGAGCAAGACTACAAGGGAATTAGTCAAAATAAGGTTAAGTAAGAGAAGGGGAAAAAGAAACTGAGAAAACTGGCTGCATATTGGCTGCATTTGAAACTAGAGGAAAGGGGAAGATTGGGCCTTTTTTCCCAGTCAAAATGTGAAACATAAGAAGTGAAAGAATCAGGAGAAAAGGAGCTGGGGAAGCAGACATGCTGGGTACTGACTAACATATGCAGCATTTCATTAAGGTGCTCCTCCCTCATGGGACACACCAACTTTTTGTCTTATCTGCTTTTTAATTGTTGCCCTAGTAAAGAAAAGCCTTGAGGGATGCCAGAGAGATTAACAACATCACCTGGCTGCTTTAAGCGTTGATTGCAAAGAGCTTCACCAAGATGGGTTCCTACTGGTTTAGTGGAACCAGTGGAAGGCCTGGTGAAGACAAGGCTTGGTTGGCTTTCTGTCTGCCCATTTCTCAGCAGGTTTGGGGCAATGCCTCTACTGAGGGCTGGACACAGAGCCTTAAAATGCTTCTTCTTCCTCAACATACAGAGAGGTAAGTTTGCTTGAGTGGCTCTTCACCACAGTGGCAGTAGCAACGTGCTGCTCCTGCAGAGAAAGATGCATATTCATCTCCCAGGTGGATGACATGCACTGTGCTCTAAAATGCTTGCTGGCTTTTATGAAATGACAGCCTTCTGAGTGGCATGAATTGCACTTTACTGCACAACCTTTCCTGACACTCTGACATGAACGTTTAACCTTCTAAAGGCTACTTAAGTTAGTCAGCACCCCTTGGCATAAATTGGTGCACACAGCGCTGGTCGTGTGCTTACAAACTGGGGAGCACACAAACATTTCCTCTGAATTCTCATTAAATGACCAACTCTCACAGGGCATAAATCTGTTATGCACAACAGAAGAGGTTACACTCAAAAACTTGTAAAATGGCCACAGAAATGCACAGCAGCAACTGTGAGTATATTATGCTATAATATACTCGTAGACTCATAGACAATTACGCAGTCAGATCTAAAGTCTTGTGCAGTACTCAATTTTTTTTTCCTAGATATTTGATGCCTGCCAGCTAGTGTATTTATGTCTGTGGAGAAATTCTTTTGCCTGAACACAGAAATTATGATCTTATGTGGGAATTTGAAGGTAGGAACCATGGAGAAAGATGCAGTGTTTGGGGAATTTCCACCTTATTCCTGAAAGGGAAAGTGCTGTAATATTTGCCCAGGAACTAAAAAGAAGACAGACATTTCTTAGTTGCTGTTTTGTAATTTATAAACACTGCCTGCATTAGGGTGCTTTATATTTGCTAGCGGAGTTAAACTTTCTTATTTTCTGCTTGGAGAGTCTCATTCACTAGTTCAAGGTTTAAAGGAAAGCAGAAAATGCCCATAAAAAGTAAAAAATACAGCTTTTCTGGACATACAAATAACGTAACTTTGAGGCATGTTACCTAAAGACATTTTAGAGCTTGAAGCACACATACAATGGCCTGCAGTAAAAGCCAGAAGTTTCCTTTTGCCGTTTCCTACTGATTTAAAGCCTTGCACGTGCTCTGAATTTCACTGCGCTGTCCATAGTCAGCTGCAGTTAATTACTGAATGCTAACTTTCACGGGCCTTGAAAGTCATGCTTCTGGAAAGAAACAACAGAACTCTATCTACAAAAATGCAGTTTCTTTTTAACATAATGGCTTTGCATCTTCTTAGGAAATGGAAATGTTAGAAGCAGTCTGAGTAGAAGCATAAGGTGGTAAGAAGGACCAGAAAAAGCACTTACTACATGGCCTAAATGTAGCACAGTGCTCAGGGATGTATTACACAATCTGCAATGTAAGCAGCATGAGCCCACAGGACATGGGCTCCTTGATTTCTTCTCTGTACTTGGATGCCCTAGGTAAGACTTGGAGGGATATGAAGTCATACAAAGCTTTTATCCTGAACCCACTCACACATGCCTTTCACATCAAGGCAGCTTTGCCTATTGACAGCTGTTGCAAAGCCCAGTATGAACAGCTGGCCAGTAAAAACTGGCAGTAAAGGCACAAACTGACCAACCTAAGTGGGAAAACACTCTTAAAAGTATGGTACAATGCCTTTGGCCTGTCTTTACACAAAACAGATCTACTTTGTGTCGAAGGAAATGGCCCAGCAGGAAAACTGCTCTGGAGCCCAGTTATATGGTGCTGTAGAGACACATCTACACATACACAGCTATGAGATGATGGCCGTAAACAGGTGAGATGCCACACTGGCATCCACCTGTTGCAGTGCAGCTTTGTCTGGTAACAGACCACCATGAGCTAAGCCCACGACAGTGACTGCCAGACAGGCAGTCTGTAGCTGGTAGGACACTGTAGCTGTCAGATCAGGGAAAACATGCCGCTCACAGGAAAAGCTGAGTTGTGTGCTGCAAAAACCACGCATCACATTTTTCTAGTAAAGAGGTGGGACTTACAGAAACTGCTTGGGTAGAGATGAGGAACAGCTGTTTGGGGGAATGAAATTTTGAGTCTGCCTTCCTGTATCAATGAGCATGGTGAAACCAGTATCAACGCTGCTTCACTTTACAGAACGTCTTTTTTTTTTTCAGAAAATTAAAGCCTTTTAAAACTTATTTCTCCTCTTTCATCTGCCATAACCCAATGGAAAGGAAAGGTTAAAAGGTTACTACTATTCAGTATTATTAAAAGGGGGGTGAGGGCAGAGGGAATTCTGCTTGCCAAACACCTGCAACAGTCACTGACTTCAGCTTCCTTCCTCACCTGCCATGCACCCTTTGTTGCAACTTTACACAAAATCTGCCTGTCATCACAGCTCAGGCTTCAAACCTGTGTTTTAGAGGAGTCAGCTCACAGCACTGCTAGTTCCTGGAGCAAACATCAGCTCTCAGCACAGGCTGCACAAGCAAGTGGCCGCAGCACAAGCTGCCCTTGGGAAGCTGAGGCCCTGACACCTCGGCAGTTTCCTCTTCCTTCAGCATCGCAGCTCCGAGGCGGGACGGCCTCACCCCGCTGTCGCAGGGCCGCAGAAGGCCGCACAGCAGGGCAGCTCGCCAGGGCCTCGCGTCCCGGGGCCCTTCGAGCCAGACTCCAGCACGCTACCAGCCGCTGGCCTGACGCAGCCTGCTGACGCCATCCCTTACCGCTACCGCCTTTCGCCACCCGCTGCAGCGGGGGAGGCGGGGCCCCGCCTCCAGCCGGGCAGGGCCGGGCCGGGCCCTACGGCACAGCGGGGCTGCTGGGAAGCCTAGCCCGCCCCCGCCCCCCCCCGCTGGCTTCCCATTGGTGCGAGCGCGGGGGCCTACTTCCGGTTTTGGGGGTCACACCTCTCGCGGAGGGACTGGCTGGCCGCTAGCCAATAGTAGGGCTCGGCGGACAGGTACGGTGGTCGCTGGTTGGTCGGCGGTGGGGGCAGGGGCGGGGAGAGGGGGAAGGGGCGGAGCGCCTCTGGTGCCGCCCCGGAGAGCCGGAGGAGCGGAGCTCGGCGGAGGTCGGCGCCGCGGGCGGAGGATGCGGCTGCGGTCGGGTGTTTTCGCCTCCTCCTGCCTCCTGGTGGAGGCCCTGGGGGTCGCGCTGTTCCTCCGCGGCTTCTTCCCGGTGCCCGTCAGGTCCCTGCCCCGCAGAGAGGCCCGTGGGGACCCTCCCGCCGAACCGGCCCCGCCCGGCCCAGGTAACGTGAGCAGCCTGCCGCCCCCCTCCCCCCGCCCCCGGTCGCAGAGGGAACCCCCCTCCCCCGCGGCCCATCACGGGCGGCTCCTGGTCACCAGGGCAACCGTGGCCTCCGCAGCCCCGGGCAACGGTTGCCGCGCTAACCCCCCGCCCCGGCCCGGCCATGCTGGCCCCGGCTGTGCCCCGCTCTTCGGCCAGAGCCCGGCGGGGTGAGGGATGGGGCGGCGGAGCCCTGGCGGGGCTGTGTGTCTTGCCGCTCACCATTGCGTCTGCTGCCGTCGGTTTGTGTTGGGTCTGTTGGGTTGTGAGATTGCAGAGGCAGGAGCAGCCGGTGCGAGCCCTGTGCCGTGAGGCCCCTCGGTGCTGCAGGACAGCTTTCTGCAGCACCATCGTGTTTCCAGACCTGTTTCCGAAATAGTTTAGAACTTAAGTAATTTTGCATGTAGTTATTGATCACTGCCAGCAGTACCTGCTCATGGTCGCAAAAAGCTTTAAGCATCAGCTGTCACATTTTGGAGGGTGTCCTTTTCTGTCTCTTTATTCCCCTTTCCCTATTTCTGATGCAGCCATCATACCCATGCACTTTAAGGGTAAGTTGTTTGCTTTAAATAATGCCATTTCAGTTATAATGCTTCACATACTTGCTCTGTTAACTTACTGGTTGTGTGGTGCTCACTGTGGTGTGTGAGTGTCTTAATGCCACTTTAGTGAGACTCTAACACTTCAGTAGTGAGGAAAGCAACTGTAGTAATACGGCTTTCCTTCACAGTCTGGTCAGATTGCAAAATGCTCAATATTACTGTCTCTCTGAAATCATGGTCTCTACAGGTCCTGCTGTATTCCTTAGCTGAAATTGTGAAACCAAAGTTTTCAAGTATCTTTTTAATGAAGAGGTAGAGGATGTGGTGATACGTAGCTGTCTTATATGTCCAGTCACAAGTTGTATTAAAATAATGTGAAGAAGAGGAATGTGTACTTGAAGGGGTGTTCTTTGCCAGGGGTTGGAGCTTGTGGGGTGAAACTTCAGGTTCGGTGCACAGCTGAATTGAGTAGTATTTTGCTCATACAAAGCTCTTGCTCAGGACTTCTACTTATGGTTAACTTGGTGGAACAGGAGTGCAGCTGCCAAACTGGGTCTTTAGCTGCTTGTTATTTTTAATTCTAAAGTATATGACATTATTCAGGTTGGGACAGACTTTCTTAAATTGTGAGAAACAATGGAGGGAAGAGAAGGTTGTGTAATTTAGAGCGTGGTGTGCTGATATCAGTTAAGCAGGAACACTGAAAGAATCTAATCTGGTAACAGACCTGAGTGGACGCTGCCAAATGGCAGGTTGCTTTTTAGCTGGAGATTACCAAGAGTGTCAGAGATGTTTGATAGGCTGCTGTGAGTGAAACGTTGCATTCACATGTGATTATTAGCAGGAGACTAAAGTGGAGGGAGACTGTTGGGGTGGGAAGAAAGCATCAGACAATTGGGTGTTGAAAAGACTGGTTTGAGTTGAAAAGTATAAATGTGTACCACAGGGCTCTACAAACAGTTTAAATTTAGGCATGTCACTAGTAATCCTAGGCATAGGTAGGCAAAAATGGCGTGACCGTGGAAGAATACTTCCTTTTGGTAGTTCTTGGGTTACAGTTTGCTTGCAGAGTGATCGATTGGTCTGGATGATAAACTCTAAAGGCAGGGGTTTGCTTACTAAGCCATGATACAGAACGCTTTCAGCCTACTTTGGATCTGTTCAGAAAAGAATATTTCTTCAGTGCTTCTGTATTTCCTGAATGTTTCACTTCGTGAGCCCTAACTGCCATTGAATCCATGCTGCCTTGCCTGTGGGATGACTGATAAAATGGTGTAGTTGCTTGTATAATAGTGAATCCTTGCAGCACATCATTGTGGTAAGTTCTTGGTAGAACCTATGGTTTTCTTCACTGCTTACAGAAGTTCAGCTTCCTTCAAAGTAACTGTTTTCTAAATAACCATAGCAGGGTTAAATAAGCGTGCCACATGCCAAGAGTTGTACAATGTGTTGCTTTAGCTATCTTACAGTAAGTGTTTTCAGATGGCTTGTAATTTACTCCTGATTCCTTTGCCCTTCTCAATACTTTGACTTACTGATGAATAACATTGTAGGAGGGAGTTGTGAGTAGGGTGTATGTGTTTGTGATCTGAACATTTTTCATGTCCAGTAAGTTTTGTTTCCCTAAGCAAGTGGATAGGAGTAAATTATGAGAAAGATTTAACTAACAGTACAGTACCTCCAGTTGTGCCTTCTTGTTTTTCATTGCGAGCCAAAGCATGCCTGCTAAGTTGATAATTCAAGTCCTGGAAAAAGGTTGTAATTTTAATCAGGGTTGCTGGCAGTTAGCATTTTGTTGTTGTTGAGATTTCCTTCTTCTCCCTGCTGTGCCATCCTGCCCAATTTCCTTATCTGGAAAAATCACTAGCAGTAATGAGTCTGTGAATGTCAAATTATTGATGCTTATCTATGTACCCAAAAATACAGTTTCTGAAGTTGTTTTTTGAGGTTTTCTTGTTAGACACAACATTATCTGTGACCTTTCCAAATTGTCAACCACTTATTCAGAAACACATTTTACTCTAAAGGAGTGTAAAAATGCTAACTTTCTATAATGCATGTACTGAGAAGTTGATTCACCACAATGTTGTCTGAGTAGAGATCTGTGGGTAGGATCCATTCTGCTTCCATTTTGTCCTTCTGTGTTTTTTCCTGGTAGAGATATGGGACCTGTAGAGGTTGGGCCAAAAACTGCTGCTGTAAAAGCTAAATGTCACCGTGTGGACCAGGCTCAATGCAAATGAAGAGTTGCTGCTGACAGCATTAAATCCATACAAGAAAAGGAGGTGGGCTTGAAGGCATGACACTGCCCGCTACCTGATGCACGGCAGCATTTGCTATGCCTGCCCATGTAGCATGTTCAGGGGATTCTGGAATTGGATTTTGGTTCTGCAGCTGCCATCACCAAAGTATCCTGGCATACAGTCTTCTACCTTGAAGGGCACAAGTGTGCACAAATCTTTTCCCTTCAAATTTCAGTGAAACTGTCTATTTCTTTGAAACTTTCCTGTTCTCTTATGGTGAAATTTGATTGAGAGGCATCACTGGAGAGATGTTCTGATGTGCAAAATTGGCTATTAGCACAGGTGAATGCTGCATCTTTTTTCTAACAAAAGTTGTCTATCAGATGTATGTAGTTCAGCTTTACTAAATTAAGCAGAGAGAAGGTAGCAGCTATCCCTTCTTATTCCTTTGAACATTGTCCATTTCATAGCTTTTCCTTAGTTCTCCCAATTTCACATTGTGCATTCCATTCACACTTTGTTTTCCTTCATAGATGCTGTATTGGATCTTCTATTGTTGTTGTGTCATTCCTGTGCTGGATGGCCTGAAAACTCAGCTTTCTCTGCTTACTTCTCGTGTTTGCTGTTGTTTGCAACTTCTCGCTTCTGAATGTAAAGTTAATAAAGAAGTTGGAAGCACTCATTTCTGTGGTGAAGTTGTCCTTTAACTTCTGTCTAGCCATTGTTAAAATTTGTTGATGACTGCTATATACCCTTTTTTTGTTGTTTAGGAATGGTTTCTAACTGGACCAAAATTCCACCACCACTTTTCAAAAAAGTTGTCATTGTGCTGATAGATGCTTTGAGAGATGACTTCGTGTTTGGATCCAAAGGTAAACAGTTTATGCCGTATACTACACAAGTTGTTGAAAAAGGGACATCCTACAGTTTCATTGCTGAAGCAAAACCACCCACTGTGACTATGCCTCGAATTAAGGTAAGTGTTTTTTCCACTTAGGGTTGTTTCATTTGAGAAAGTTTTGAAGGCTGGGTTTTTTCATGTGCTTGGAGTTGGCATAAGGGGCAGGTTTGCTGTGTTATGGCAATTTGTGGCTGAAACGCGCTTTGCTGTAGTAGTGCATGTGATAGAGTCCTGATTTGCTGTGGCTCAGAGGTGCTTCCTGCAGGAAAGGTCAGGTCAGGGGTCGAAGGAAAGTAAAGAGGCTGAGTAAGAGGAAGAGGTGGCAGCTTCCACTTAAGTCATTTTGCCTTGTTTTGTCTCTTTATTTGGTCCCATCCCCTGTGATGGGAAGGTCTGTGAGAATCAGTTAAGGGCAGTTAAGGCCCTAATGCAGGCTTAAATGATTGACATAATCTTTTTATTTGTAATCATAGGAAGGCAGTAGCCTCTCAGTTGTCAAATTTTCCAGTTGTCTTCTATTCAAGAACATTTTTGTTGGTATTTCTCTGTGTTCTTGTAACTTCTGATAGGAAATCCAGTTTAGTGTAAATTTGTTTTGTCATAGGGATGTTTTTCCAGAGCTTAGAAAGAAAATTGTGCCAAGTTCCAGGTAACTAAAAGATGAATTGTGGCTGTGTCATCAAAATACTTGATCATCCAGGCTTCTCAGTGATGGATCTGAGTGACATTTCTTGCATTGAAGAAGCTGAGGGAGTGAGTTTTGGTAGGTCAGCTAAAAGGCCAGTGAGAGAGTGAGAGGGAGACAGTCTGGTAACTCTTGATGGCTGGACTTCATTGCATTTTCCAAAAGATTCTTAATTACTGTTTTGAATGTGCCACCATTGTTATTGTTGTGTTAAGTCAGTTTACTTAGGCCTTCTAAACCGTCTTTTTGGTGATTTAACGACCAGTAAATGAAGCGAATTTCAACTGGCATACAAAATCGTTTTGCTGTCCAATAATTAAGAAAATATTATTTTTACCTTTCTGTAAAGCAGTTGTTATCTCTGATATCAGCTAGCACTGTGTTGTGGGAGGTGATGTGATGTGGCATGGCAGCTCATGTGTTCTTTTACTTAATTATGTTTCTTTATTGGAAGTATAATTTCTCTGCCCTCTGCTTCATTGCTTCCTCTTACACTAATACTGTCTTCTGAGTACTGGAAACTTTTTGGTTTCTGTTAATAGGTCTCTCTTCTTTTCTTGTTTTATGTAGGCTTTGATGACGGGTAGCATACCTGGTTTCATTGATGTTATCGTGAACCTCAATTCTCCAGCTCTGTTGGATGACAATCTAATATGGCAGGCAAAAACAGCTGGGAAAAGAATAATCTTTTATGGTGATGATACTTGGGTTAAATTGTTTCCAAAGCATTTTGTGGAATATGATGGAACAACATCGTTTTTTGTGTCAGACTTTACAGAGGTGAGAGGCTTTGTATAATCCCAAATTAAATAATGTGAGTACAAACACATAGTGGCAACTTCTAAGAAGGAATGAGTAAAACTATCCTTGTTCTGAAATACGAACCTGACAATTAAATAGGAATTGGATTTATATGTGTTTTCAGTATTGGCAATGTGGAGCTAAGCATTTCAGTCCTTCATGCATATTTGTAAACATACGATATTATCACAAAACTTGTGGTAGGAAGTTAGACCACTTGCTTTGTTTAAAAATTCCACTATCCGTGTTTCCAGTTTGCTATCACATTTATATTAGTATGTGCCATCTTTAAAAGGCCCATTAATATATAATCTTGGTCCCAGAGGCATACTTTCTATAGTGTTGTATCGCTTTTGTAGTTGTGATATGAGTAGTGTTTCAGTATGTTATCAAAGAGGGAGCATAGAAAGTAAATGAAACAAATTGTGAAAATTCTTATTCTGGGCACACTAAGAGAGTAAATAGTTTGGCAATTTTAGTTCGTATTTTGAACTTTTATGATTTGTAAAACCTCAGGCCATTGACCTGCTGCTACTGATGTAAGTAGTTTATTGTCATGTTTAAGGAAGTTAGATAGGTCTAACGTGAATTGGAAGACACTTAGTTGGTTACTCTAATAAGACTTGCAGAAGCTTCAGCATGGAGTGGAGAAATGCAAACGTGCTGCTGGGTCTGCAGTTATATGGCTCTCAAGCTCTTTATGCAGTCTTTATGCTTTCTGAATATAGCCCGTTAAACAGAAAGCTTTTTGTAGTTTTTTAGGCAGTTATATCCAGAGTCAACAAAGCAGTGTTGCATGTGAAATTTTGTAAGGATTTTTAATATCCAGGGAGAAATATATGCAACTAAAAATAGGCTGTCAACCTAAGCAGGAGAACATGTGAGTTAGGCCCCAAATAGGACTTTTCAAATAATTTTTCTTTCTTGCTATGTCGTCAGTTCTTTTTCTCACAGCAAATACAATCTTTTTGTGTTTGCACAGTAGCACAGAGTGAGTTGAAAGAGCAGGAGTGAGTTTTTTCCTCTGTGCTTCCAAGCACCAAAGAGAGGCTTTTCCCTGTACCTACTTCTTGTGAAGTGATAAATCGGGAGTGTGAAGGATGAAAGTGACTGAAAATTTCTTGAAACAGTTTTTAAAAGTATCTGTGGAAGCATGACAACCCATTTTCTCTGTATGTAATCTGCTGCCTTGTAACCAGAAAAGAGTGAAATGGGGTGAAGAATCTGTTTTGTAAGACAGATTTTTTTGACTGCCTGGCATTGAACTAATCAATCTGAATTATTTTTTTTTTTTTTTTTTTTGTTTTCTTGTTAACATTGTGAGTGACTAATTCTCATCAGCTTCTACAGAATTTTCATGGGTAGTGCGATTTAGTTTTTCTATGCTTTTTACAAGAGGGAAATTATTTTTGCCTTTAATTGTTTTCCTTTTATTTCTGAGGTTGATGATAATGTTACCAGGCATTTGGATAAGGTGTTAAAGAGAGAAGACTGGGATCTCCTAATACTACATTATCTGGGATTGGACCATATTGGACATATGACTGGGCCAAACAGCCCATTAGTGGGACCAAAACTTCGTGAAATGGATAACATCCTGAAGAAGATTCATATTTCTCTTCTTTCAAAGGTAATGTAGCTCCTTCTTGGATCAACATCTGTTAGTTCTGGACTAACTTTAAAATGCTTGTTTGTTTATTCCTAGACGAAAGTGGATATTCTGTTCTTTTCCTTCCCTGGCCATTCCCCAGTTAACAGTATAGTATAGCATTTTTAAGGATTTACTGGCTGACCTTAGTAACATCTGGTAACGGTCTCTTCTGAACAGCTGTGGGAAATAACTCCCTCTTGGTGTGCAGGAAGAGGAGAGGAATGCATTCTCTTATCACTCATGAATTAAAATGGTGGTTGGTGTGCTCTCTAGTAATGAAGTTCAGCAGAAGGAATAATGGGCATGTATAGCTAATGGCTCTGATTTCTACAGTTGTGAAGACATACCTAATTCTTAGATATTGAAAATATTCAAATGAAAATGCAGTTTACAACCACCATTTCCTTATGCTAAGTGTAGCACATAAATTACCATATCTGAATCTGTTTTTAGATTTGGAAATATAGGATGTCACTTATCTGAATAGTCTGGATGTTGAAATACAAAGTCCTAATTCCAAGTGGCCTGAAGCTTTTTTCTTGTTTGTTTTTGGCAACTGCAATTCAGAATAGCTGCTCATAAAATTTCAATAGTATTTTTAGACGAATCGATACTATTCTATGAAAAGAGAGGTTAAATCCTGCTTGTGGAAGTTATAATCTCATGAATGTTGCAGTGGTTTTGCCGCAGTTTGTTAGTACATTTTGCTTTTACCAACTACATGCAAGCCTTTATCTCAGTTTTAGAATACAGAAATAATAAAAGGACTTTACTTTTGATTACCACAGGTACTGGTAATAACTAGAGATGACAAAAAGCTGCTTTGTTATGGAATGACAATATTTATTTTCTGCTGTCTTGGATTTGTTAGCTCAGAATTGTTGGACAGGCCTCACTTATGCTTCTGTTTCTCTTTCGTCAGAAAAATAAACATCATTTGACATAAGTCATGTCAGATTTCTACCCCAAAAGCACTTGAGAGACTAGAGGCTATTAGAAATAGGATTATCTTTTTATATTAAATTTCTATTACATTAATATTTACAATATTAATTATTTAGCATTTATATTAAAAAGTCAATGAAGCTGAAGAAATGGAGGTGGGGAATACTTCTCTGTTAATGCTACTGCTCCTGGACTCCTGATTTTCTTCCCACAGTATGATGACCTTTATTTAATCCTTCAGTCAGTTTCTTGTGACACTGTAAATGAGGGGTTTTTTTAAAGCCTTTTTGTCGTTTTTGTAACATACTTACAAGTATGTTAGATACGTATGTGTGCCTTAACTGTTAAAAATTAATACTACTGCATAACACTTAGTTGCAGACATCTCTTGTAATCCGCCCCAGGTGTTGTGAGCCTATTTAAAAAATGGAATTTATTTTGAGAAATACTCGTGTGAAAATTATAAAGATAGTGAAGCATTATATGTACACATCTTGTTTGTACAGTATCTTAAATTAAATTTATTTCTATGACTTGCAGGAAGAAGCTTCTCTGCCCAATTTGCTAGTTGTTTGTGGGGATCATGGGATGTCTGAAACAGGTAGTCATGGTGGTTCTTCAGAAGGAGAAGTGCACACACCACTGCTGTTTATCAGCTCTGCTTTTGAAAAGAGAAGTGGTAAGGATCAAAGAAGCTTGACCTTTTTTAGAACACATTGCCATCTCTAATTTATAGTAGCTCTAGAATTCTTCCTGAAAAGTGCTTTGGTTTGTTCTGCAGATATCTGGCAAGGCCTATTCTGTGTGGCCTAAAACTGGTTTTAGCCAGAGTTTGTATCTGTGTCATGGTTTCACCATGACTTAAGCTTTGTAACCATTGAGAGAATTTGGTATTTCTCAGATGATAAGCTTTTGCAGCGCTGTCCTACTTGAGTGTTGAGAGCTGATGAGATCTGTTGTCAGGATCCTGGGATACTGGGAAATGGATAGGATTAGAAGTAAAATCCTATTTGAAGTGAGTTTTAAGTTTTGTCTTTCTTGGCGAGAATATTTCCCTGGCCTCCATTCTTCCCTCTGACAGCTAGGACAGAGGAATGAATGACAATTCCTCATGCTGAGAGTAACAGGAAAGAGGAAGAATTGCTCTTGTGAAAGGGTGAGAGATGACAGCAGTGAAAACATGACTATTGATTGCTAAGCGTTAAGGAAAGAATATGGAGCATGAGTGTATTTACTGTATTGGCCAGGCAGTTATTTTTAAATCATTGATGTGAGTTTATCTGTTACTGAAAGTCATTTTCTACTTGTATAATATAGCTTGAAGTAAGAGGCAAGAAGGGAATGGTGTCGCAGAGAATCTTTAGTTTGATTTGTAGAGTCTTGCTTAAATAAACTCCTTGACTGAGTGAATTGGTGAAATGTAGTTATACCAGCAGTGAATATTTTCTTCAAAATAATACTTCCCTCTGCCTTTCATTCTGCCTCTTGCTCATTTCCATCTGATTTCCTTGCTTTTAAAGCCTGTTTGCAGAACCTTGCCTTGTTTATCTTGCTGGAGGTTCCTGCAGCACAGTGGAAGTACATTTATCTGTCTGTCATTTATAAAGCTGTTATCCAGCTGCAATAGAAAGCATTGCTTGAGGAATCATTGAACTCTTTTCTGATATAAAAACAAAACAAAGTCAAGAGCTAACCAAAGCTCTCGGGTAAATTTTTGCTTTATAAATTTCACCGGTATGTGCTGACAACCAGGCCACATCAGTGTAGATTCTGTAAATGCAATCTCTTGTTCATTGGGATTAGTTTCTGTTAGATTTAAACTGAATGTGCAGTTTTTACAATACAGTGAAATATATCTATTCACCTGTCTTTTGGGGTCGAGTTTGTAATTTCTCATGATGCCCATGTAAATATCCAGCAGCTTGCTTCTTATTGCTACAGTAATCAGAATTCTAGTGACTGCTCCTTATGATCCTACTGTAAACAAAATGTACTGTGGCTAATTTGGTAGACCTCAAAATAGTAATCCTGTGGGCTTTTGCATTTAGTAGGCTGTCAGAATATTACTTGTGTAGCCTTCTACAGAGATGTGTCACCCATGATTGGCTAAATGCATTTGGTAGTTTGGCTTTTTTTAACCAGTTGAGAGCTTGCCTTTAAAGATGAAATCGGAAAACTGCTGACATACAGGCACTCATGCAAAGAGGCTTTAGGGATTATAGATGGCATTCTGTACCAGTATGGGATTAATCAGAGCTAGATGAGAAATGAGAGAAGTTCTAATGCTCTTAAAGGGAGCCTTGAGAGTAATAAAGACTGTATATAGAATTCTTTCTGTACTGTACTTAAGTCAAAACACTCAATATGTGGAGTTACAAAGAGAATGAAGTAAAAGCATAATGGAAAAACACTGTTACGTAACTAGTAAAGCACACAAAGAAACAATTGGCAAGGCAATCTTAAACAAAAGGTAACTTAGTGAAATCATTCACGCGTGTAGATGTCTGTGGGACTGAAGACTAACCCTGATAACTGCAGTATGGTAATTGGATCCTGCACAGAACCCTTTAAAAATCACTGGGTTTGCTTGCACGGAGCCATGGATTTGGGCCTCAGCCTTCTTTACCTGACCTCTAATTCTGTTTGCCTAGCAACCTGGTATTAATTAAATCCTGAGCTGTTGTCATTATATCAAGAAGCTTCTAGAATGCTGTCAGCATTATTTTAGATTCTCATTCTTCAGTCATGCATTAAATTAGTTTACTGTAGTGCTTCCTATTCTTTCTAATGTAGAAGTTATCAAACCCTCTTAGGATGTAGGCTGCAACTTGATATTCAGGTGATCTCCTGGACCATCTCTTTTCTTGCTTGTACTTGTATAACATTAACGTGTTGACAGTGGTTGCTAGCATTGAAGAGTGATACTTGCTGAGAATTGAATGAATTTTGGTTTTACAACAGCAGAGGACAGCAGCTGAAAAAGATCACTCAGCTCTCTGTAGATCACTTGAAATAGCTGATCTAAGACCAATGAAAAAATTTTGAAACTAACAAGATGCCAGCTGTCTCTGGAGAAATAGAATGGGCTTGTTATTGAAATACTTTTTTTCCTCTGTCTTTTTTTTTCTTTTTCCTTTTTCTGTTGATTCTAGGTCCTGTAACCCAACCTGAACTTGTCCAACAAACTGATTTAGCTAGCACACTGGCAGTAGGTCTTGGTCTACCAATTTCAAGAAACAGTGTTGGGAACCTTATATTGCCAGTTGTGGGAGGCAAGACAATGAGAGAACAACTACGTTTTGTGCACTTGAATGGGTTCCAGCTTAGCAGACTGCTGCAAGAGAATACACCTGCGTATGAAAAAGGTAAATCAGCTGAAAAAAACCGTTACATATACAAAAGGAGATTGTTTATAACACAGTTTGGGCTTTTAGGTTCAAGAGTGTACCATGGCACTGCAAATTAGCCATTCAGTTGAGAGCAGTGTTCAGAGAAATGATACCGAGTTCAGTCTTTACGGTAACCGACTCTGGCACACTGCCTCTGAATAAAGTTTTTTTAATGACCAGTACTACTCCTGGTAGGCAAAAGAGCAGAAATAATGATGAAAGAGTAAGATTAAAGTAAAACTGCCAGTGTAGTTAAATCTCAGTGGTGTCATATCTGCTGTTTGTGAGGTATCCTACATAGGGCACTGATTCTGAGCTGTTTGGAGGAACAGCACAATGGAGCGAATTTTCTAGTTTAAATAAAAAGATGCTTCAAGTAAAGCTGGGAAATAATTCAGGGTAAGTTATCTTTTTATTTCATTCTTAATTATTAATTTACTTGGAGTGAGAACCTAGAGAACTGCAAAGTTGCTTATTAAAAATAGACATATGGTTGCATATGTATGTGTTTGTGTATTTGGAGGAAAGAATAAAAAACAACTGGAAGAAATCAAACCAAACCTAGCAAAATGTAGTATTTCGTTAGGAAGCATGATACAAACTGCAATATAAGTAAGCAAGTTAATATGATAATTATGTGAAAAAAATTGAGTCAGAGGATGAAGGAGAATATTTTACCATGGACATGAGAAGATGATGTTGTCTTAAAGTGACTGTGAAGCTTGAAGTCCTCGTCACATGATTTATAATCTGTTGAATCATTAAAATAACTGGATGAGAATGCAGAGCTGTGTTACAGCTATGAATAATTAAAGTGGATAACAACGTAAAGTTTAGCAAGATGATCACTGTAGGTCAAGAATTAATTATCTTTCAACAGTGTGGCTTCTAATCATAATTAAACCCTGTCCAGGAGTCTAACAAAACAAATGCCGCTTATGGTAGCAACATGCCAGTAGCAGGACCCATGCTCCGTCTATTCTGATATTTTTTTTTTTCAGCACAGATTTCCTCACTTAACCGATTTGTGTCAAGTGAGGAAACTTGTCCTGTTGGTGGAGTTCAGGATATGGCTGTGTTACTGAAAATTCCAACACAAAGCTCCATCTGACAGTATTTCTGCAAGCAGTGGTGAAACAGACTGAAGTTTCTACCAGCTTCTGGCTTATATCTTCACTTTCATTTTATTTTTGTCTGGGAACAGTTTAATTTCAACTTGTAGCTTTCATCTGAGAAATGAAATTAAAATTGCTGAGGATGGAAATGTGAGAAATTTTTATGCTACTTGGTTGTGACTGCAAACTGCTATTAGAGGTGCTGCCCTACTGGAAAGGGTTTGAGGGGCAAAGAATCCATGATGAGCTTCTCTCCTTTCAGTAATGGAGAGTCTCAGTAACGTGGAACTAGATCCAAGTAATGGTAACTTTTTTTGCAGAGTCTTAAGGTGAATTCTCCCTGTTGCTCTAAACTTCTTAGAGGGTCTTGGTTTTCTTAAGAGTGTCCTAGATGTGCAAGGCTGTAGCTTAACGCTTTGGTCAGGGCGATTAAGATTGGCAGGGAAAAGAGATATGCTGTTTGTTTAGTGTTGTTTGATTGATGTGGATACTTCAGGCCCTAGAAACACTAAAGAAAATGTCACTAACTCAGTGACTAATGCTGTGTGTAGTTTAAAAGCATACATGAATGGCTGTTTATTTTGGGTGGCTTCTAAGTGAAGATAAATGCCATCCTACCAATCCCACTACAGGCACATACACATGTATGCATATCTGTCATGATTCCTATAGGAAAGGGATTATCTTGCAACAAAGTCATTATATTCAGTAATCAGATTCATCTTCAAGAAGGATGCCCATTTTTAAAAAGGGTAAAAGGAGGACCCTGGGAAATACTGACCAGTCAGCCTCACCTCTGTGCCCGGTAAGGTCATGGAACAGATCCTCCTGGGAGACAGGTCAAAACACATGGAAGACAGGGAGGTGATTAGAGATGGCCAACATTGCTTCACCAAGGGCAAATTGTGCCTGACTAATCTAGTGGCCTTCTATGGTGGAGTAACTGCACCAGTGGACAAGAGAAAAGCTACGGATGTCATTTACCTATACTTCTGTGAGGCTTTTGATACGACCTCCCCCAACATTCTTGCTGCTATATTAGAGAGATACAGGTTTGACTCATGGACTCTTAGATGAATAAGAAATTGGCTGGGTGGCCATGTCCGGAGAGTTATAGTCAATGGCTCAATGTCCAAGTGGAAGCCAGTAACGAGTGGTGATCTAGTGAAAGATGTCTCCGCCCATGGTGGCAGGGGTGGACTAGATGATCTTTAAAAGTACCTTCCCTTCCAACCCGAACCATTCTATGATTCTGATTGTAAGTTGGGAGAGTGAGGAGGGAGAGTTGTTCTTTATGTGAGACAGCAGTGGCAGTGCATGGAGTACTGCCTGGGGGTGGATGATGAAACAGTTGAGAACTTCTGGGTCAGGATTAGTGGACAGACCAACATGAGCAATATTGTTATGGGTGTCTGCTACAGACAGTCTGATTGGGAAGAATTAGTAGATCTTCAGACAACTTGAGGAACCCCCATGTTCACCATCCGTGGTGCTCATATATGCTTCAACCATCCTGTTGCAGTTCAGGCTAGATAACTGGACAGTGAGGTGGGCTGAAAAGTGGCTCAGCTGCTGGGCTCACATGATTGTGATCAGCAGCACAAAGTCCACCTGGAGGCCAGTCACTAGTGATCAACCCCAGGGCTTCACACAGGCCGATGCTGTTTGACATCTTCATTAATGACCTGAGCAATGGGACAGAGTGCCCTCTCAGCAAGTCTGCACACAATACAAAACTGGGAGGAGTGATTGATACAGTAGGTGAGTGTGCTGCCGTTCAGAGGCATCTCAACAAGCTGGAGAAATGGGCTGACAGGAACCTCTTAAAGATTCAGCAAAGGGAAATGCCAAATCCTACACCTGGGAAGAAATAATCCCATGCAGCAGTGCACATTGGGTACTGACTGGCTGGAAAGTAGCTTGGTGGAGAAGGACAAGGGGTCCTTGGGGACACCAAGTTGAACATCAGCCAGCAATACACCCTTGTGGAAGAAAGGCCAACAGCATCCAAGGCTGCATTAGGAGGACAGTCATCGGCAGGTCAATCCTTCCTCTTTCCTCAGCTGTGGAGAGACCACATCTGGGGTCCTGGGTCCAATTCTGGGCTCCCCAGTACAAGAAAGGCATGGATATAATGTAGTGAGTACAGCGAATGGCCATGAAGGTGCTGAAGGGATTGGAACATCTGTCATGCAAGGAGAGGCTGAGGGTGTTAGGACTGTTCAGCTTGGACAGGAGAAGACTCAGCAGGGATCTTACCAATGTAGGTAATACGTGATGGGAGGGAATAAAGAAGATTAAACCAGGGTCTACTTGGTGGTGCCCAATGAATAGACAAGAGGCAGTGGGCATAAACTGATATGCAGGAAATACTGTTTAAATGATAGAAAACTTTTTTTATGTAAGTGCTGTCAAACACTGCACAGTTGCTCAGAGAGGTTGTGGAGTCTCCATACCTGGAGACATTCAGGACCTGACTGGACACAGTTCTGAGCAATCTGCTCTAGCTCACCCTGCTCTGAGCCTTTGGTTTTTATTTGTGGACCGTCTGGACACTCATCAGAATTGTGCTGACAAGTCTTGGGCCATACCATTTCTGAATTCCACAGACAAGGTGTGCTGCCAGGTTTTCTGAGGCAAAGAAACCCCAGAAGATAACTCCGTGAGACATCTCACTCACATTTGCTGCTGCAGGTTCAAGCTTTCCAGTGCAGATTCTTGGCTAGTAACAACTGGTGGATCATAACATTTCAGTTGAATGCTAACAGAAACACCTATGACTGGAGCTTCAGTTTAAAGTGAAAGATACTTGCAGGGATAACCTAAGCCTTGCTGCTTTTTAAAAAATTATTATTATTTTCAACTCCTCAGCTCAAAAAGAGTAAGTTCTTCTGAAGGGAAAAACATGGATTCCTGTGGAGAGTATTGTAACTTGCAGCACAGAGATAGAGCACCAGCTATTAGTACCTTGAATATGATGACTAAGTCATGGTAAGAAAAGATTCACCCATTGTAAGCTATAGCATAATGTATACATTCATTTTTGGTGCAATGTTTGTTTCCTTTTTAATGCAAAAAGATGAAGTCAGATGTTAATTGAGATGAATCACAGTCAGATGGGAAGGCAGAATGACCTTTACATGCTGTTTCATGAAGAAGCCATGGAGTTCCCTGGATTCAGCCACTCCAATGTTAAGAACAAACCGGAACAGTACACAAAAATATCTTTGTCTTCAAGTGTGTTTTAAGTATATCTGTTAATAAAGAGCAGAACGGAAGCAACTCAGTAACTTTTTTCTTCTTTTTTTTCTTTTAAATGTTTGTTCATACAAACATGCATTTTCAAACCAAGAGGTGGTACAGCATTTCAGGGGACTTGGGTTTTGATTTAATGAGATACAAAGGCATCTTCACAGTTAAACCTGTCATCAGGTAAATTAAATTTTAAATGAGAAACTTGAAGCTTGACTAAGGGCTTGATTATTTTGAAAACTACTTTTTGACACATACTAATAAATGCTAACTTGAGGCATTAGGTTTTCTTTTGATAGAGATGGACACATGCAGCTGGAAAAAAAAAGTCTGGAAAAGGAGAATAAAAACAGCTGGCAAAAATGAAGAAGCTGAAAGGAGAAGTATCTAGAAACACACTTTGGGTTTCTGAGTGAGTTCATACCTTAGTGTAAGGTAGGCAGTTGTAGGTGTCTAGTAATGCTTCCCTTATGTTCTGAACTTCTGAACATGCATCTGAACGATGAACTAGTATTGTTTCTTTGAAAGGCACTTCACAGTGGAATGAAGAGTCACGCTTGAGAGCAAGTTGGATGTTGTTATTAAAATGAGTGTCCACTTCTCAATTTGGAACTAATCCTGAACTTGCATTAGATGCATGTGTTGATTGAAATAATTTGATTGTTACTGGGAGATTTATATATTGAAACTGGAGAATTCACTTTTACATTATCTATTCTTTTCTTAAATTTATAAATTTTTTTTTTAAATGATTGCTGCCTGTGACTGGAACTAAGTGAAACTGTTATCAAACAGATGCTTGGGAAGCATAGCCATTTGCTTGTGGTAACATTGGAGGGAGGCTGAAGCAGAAATTGCTAATGTAATACTATGCAAGTAAATCATTGCCAGTGCTTTGGGAAACCTGTAACTGGGCAAGCTCACTTTGGATTTTGCGTCAAGTTTAACTTGTCTTGTGAGTATCCCATGCAGGAGTGACTTGCAAATGTTACCCACCAGTTACCAAAACACTTCTCCAACAACCCAGAGTCTATGACCCTTCTCATTTTATACTTACTGTATACAAATGTGCCATTGAACAGGTATCACTGGAGTTCTCAAAGGAAATTTGGTAACTGTGGTCCTTTATTCCTTTCTGCAGGATCTTTAAATCATTCACTTGATATATATCAAAGATATAAATGTGGGTTTGACTAAAACAGTCATCTTTCATAACATGGACAGAATGGATTTGGTGGGCAGGAGCATGGAAAGAGGTAGATGAAAATGAAATAAAAATGCTAAAAGGAATGAAGAGGGAGTCTGGGCAAAAAGCATGAAAAGGGAGTAGAACAGGAGCAGAAGATGTGGAGAGAATTTATTTAGATTTCAAAATATAACTTGAACTCATTTCAGTGTTCTGTTTAATGAAATAGTGTCATGTCAAATCTCAGTTTTATTAAAGCTCATTTTAGATGATCATTTCTGGATTTCCTCAAAAGTATGAATATTTAACTTTTATTTCAAAGATAGTGGAAGAGGAACTTTCTAGGGAATTCACTGTTCAAAGGACTATGGTAGGGAAATTAAAGTCTCCATGCGCACTGGCAGCTATCTCGATATACAAGTGTTTGCTGCTGGCTGAATTGTACTTTCTAGCAGATATGCTCTAGCAGGTGCCCGCAAGCGTCCTGCATAGCAGGATCAGCATGCTTTGGAGTGTGTTAGAAGTCTTGGGAGACCAGACTGGACATTCTGAGTTAAACATTGCTTTCTAAAATTCTCGGTTTGAATTCAGCCTGTAGTAGATCACAAAGTGTCTTGCAGTGATAAGAGACTTATAAATGGTAAGCACCATTCTTTCGTAACTGTACAAGAATTGTGAATAGAAATACTTCATTCATCTTCATTCATGTGAAATAAAATTTAAAAAGTTTCTGGATTTAATAATGTACTTTTGCTGAAAAGGCTTAACAAAGAACATGGTGTTTTTTTTCCCAGGTCTGATACACTGTTGATCTACCAGGAGTAAAAACGAGCTGTAACTTAAGTCTTTATGACACCAAACTTACTTCAGTCATGGCTTTAACTCTTCTGATCTGAAACTGTACAGCAAATGTTTTGCCCTACTTTTAGCTAAGAAGGTAACGTTTGCAAGATGGGAAGATAATGATAGGCTCGTTATATAAAAATTTCCAAATTGGCCTTTCGGCCCTTTAGTTGTCATTAACTTTCAAGTGAAATCACAGGGAAATAGCAAGGATTATTAATGTGAAGTGAAACTAAACATTTATTTCTTGCAAAAAATACAGATATATGTGAATGTTCACACATAGCATAATGTCCAGTGAGGTACAAGTTTCTGAAAGTTACACTCTTGCTTTACTTGTGTTGTCGATTGAATTTATGTTGTGATTGCATACTAAGTGACCAATATTTTAAATATCATATGGCATGTTGGAGTATGGGGTGATGCACCTATAAAAATGAAGAGAGAAAACATGTCTTAAGTGCTTTCAGGAACAGCACCGTTTTTGCCATTTACAATAAAACACAGAAGCTGACCTAATTGTTCTGTTTTAAATAAATTCCCTTGAAATGAAACCTACATGAAGTGAATAGGTGCACGTAGGACCCACAATAATAATTTTGGCAGAAACTGTTTTACTTTTTTTTTACCTTTCTGCTCGTAGTGTTTACAATTTTTCCATGTGTGGACAAAATGATGCTCTTCTGTTTTCACCTGAAGAATCTGGTTATTGTCACTGCTGAATATATCTTTTTGGGAAGTAAAAAGGCTATCAAGACTCATTTTTTTGTGCTGCAGCTTTTTGTGTAAATGTTTAGTAATGGGAAAGTTGATTATGAAAATCAACAGTAGTTGGTGGGAGAATAAAATAGAGTACTTTCATGTGTTCTTTGAATTGACTTGATCATTGTCTTTCCACACCTACCCTTTGGCGTGTATGAACCAGAACAGTTGGTGTAAAGTAAGGATTCTGTGGAATAACAGCGAGGGGAAATAGATGTAGGAGAGAAGCTACTGCTGCTGTACTTGCCAAGGACTTCTAAAATGTAGGATTTGGCTGTTTGCTTCTTTCCTGTGTCTCCTGTTGTCCTCACTCAAGCTTTTAACATGAATTTAGAGAGAATACAGTAGTGCAGATGTGTTTCTACAGTATAAGAGAGAAAGAAAAGAAACTGTACAGTCTCTGTACCTATATTAAAAAGCATACTCACATTAAAACCTGAACCCACAGAATTCAATGGTTGATTTAAAATCACTTCCTTCAGGGACGTATTCTAGTACTAGTCTTGTCCTCATCCCCGTTTCTGAAAGCAGACCACAGTCTTCATATGTGTTGTCAGTGCTCACCTGCAGTCCCATTTACACATGTATTTATCAGAAGACTTAATTAAAACTATATTTCTACAAGAAAATATTGCCTAGGTATAGACAACAGATGTGTGTCCTGGAGGTTGGGATTTTTCTGTGAGTTCTTCTTAATTTATTATTTGTTTGGTTTTGTTTTGTTTTTTATTTTTCTTCAAGTCAGAATTTTTTTAGATGTAGATAGGCCATCATGAAATCACCTTCTGCCACAAGAGTCTTGCTTCCATAGGTTGGTAGCAGTATTAGGTTATCTCTTTTTTAATCAAGTTGGACTGTGGGCCATCCTTACACTATAGCACAATTAGTAAGTTTCACTGCCAAGGATTGCTTTGCACCAGCTTCATAGTCCAAATGCCTGAAACCAAACTGTGCACTTCAGCTGTTAACTTTTCTAATACTGCTTCAAAATCTCGCATCCTGTGTGTTTAACTTCGTGTTACCAACTGACTTTCATTAGCTTTGCAGCAAAATCGAAGTCCCTAATATGGTGTGTGTCCTTTGGTGTTTCCTCCAGAGATGAGCTATTTGATCATTTCCCGCTTGGCTTGTACAGTATGGCCTGGATAATGAGTGGCTCCAGTGGAAAACATGACTTTTTTCAGGATTTAGAGCATTTGAATATTTGTCCTGGAAACCTTTTGTAAGAGTAAATGGGTGTTTTAATACGTTTGTCACTTTCAGAGGTCTTGACATTTTATCAGGTTAGGGATTAATTGCTTTTATTCTGAGTAACTGGCTCATTATGGTCTTGCTGCAGAAAGATAATGTAACTTCCTAGGTTTGAAAAAAGTTTCAACCCCCATAGCAATTTTTTTTTATACTATACAAGCAAATATAAAAATATGATCACATCTCTAATTAATCCTCCTTTGTTCATGGATCCTCTTACCTCTTTTCTTTTTCTTTCTCTCTCTTTTTTTTTTTCCCTTCCCCCACCCTCCTTAGATCCTGGATATGAACATTTTAAGATAGCAGAAAAGTCCCATGGTAATTGGATCAAACTGTATTTAGAGGGGAATAATTCAGAAATACTCTTAAATCTTGGCAAAAAGGTGCTGAAGCAATATTTGGAGGCCCTGAAGACTCTGAGTTCTTCACTAAGCAAACAAGTGGCACAATATGATGTGTATTCGATGATGGTGGGGACTGTGATCATTATGGAGGTATGAAAATACATCTTTCTGTGAAAAAGCTAAGTGCACAAACATAAAAGTTTCTGTTTTTTGACTACTTAGTGTATACTCTTACTGGTCTTTAGAATTACCGAGTACGAACTCTTAGAGTTGGCTGACTTTCTGCTTGGATGAGGTTAATATTCTTCTTAAAGTATAACTTGGTTAAAATGATTCAAGAGAGCTTTTCATATAAGCTACTTATGTTTTGGTGTAACTAGTTACAGTAAATATGCAGATGTGCTACAACTTAAATTACCTCTATATTAGTTAGCCTTCTACTTTTTGAGTAGCCTTACTGCATTAAAAAAGAAAAAAAAAGTCTGGCAAGTAAGTTCCTACCTGTTCCTCTTTATCTAACAGTGAGTGTAGCTTCTCAGAACAGGCAATACCTTGTGTGAGCAATTTTCACAATTCCAAGAATTGTTCTTTGTACTGATAGGTGTAGAGCCCTGAAATAAATACTTGCTGTAAGATGCTGAGTTGCCACTTCATATCTCATGTAGGAATAAAGATAAGATATCCCACGTCTGGAATTTTAAGTGGTTCTCTGCAATTGATATTTTGGGCAAATCTCAAATGCTGGAAATATCCTCTGTGGTAATGCTTTGAGAACCATGCTGAAGGGATACCATGCCTGGACACTGAACTTTTATGTACAGAAGCTTGCACTGACCTTTTAGATGACGTAAGTGTCAACTTTTGTAAGAATAAGCGTTGTTCCCTAGGATGGAAATACCTGCTACAAGCTTAATTTAGTCCTTGCATGTACAGTGCTGTCCAAGACTGTGTAATTGCTGTAGCACTGGTCCTGTTCAGTGCGTGGAATGGATAACAGTACATGAGCAGCTATTTAGTATTTGAGTGTCCTTTGTCCTGGCAGGGCTCTATGCCTTGTCTCGTATGCACTGTTCTCTGTGTACGGAGTACATCTGAAATGGCTTTCTGGTAGACTGCTCAGTGGGGTTTATCACTCTGCTGACCACTTCACAGGAATTAGTTCGGCAGTGCCCTTGGGAGATGAGATGGTAGGTTCTGTTCCTGCTTTACAGATGGCAAATCTGGAGGTGGACAAAGCTTAGCACAAAGCTGAAGTGCTTATATTTCTTTTTTGTTCCTTTGTTTTGGGAACCTATGCATTCAAGTTCTTGATACTTACTTTGGACCTGAAGCATGGGATTTCTTTTTTTTCTGGAATGCAGTTCTAGGTGCTTTCTGTTTCTACAGAACAGATCTCAGGTGTTTTACTCAATGGGCCTTCATTAAAAGAAATATGCAGCTACTAACCATGAAAATTTTGGTTGAGAAGAGCTTGCTCAGCATCACTGTAAGACTTGGGTGCAAAACTACTGGAGTTTTTTCTTTTTTCCAGTGCAGTACTGAAGAAACTGCCTTGCTTTCCAAAATCTTTTTGTCTTGATATGTATTTTCCACCCTCACTGAATAAATAAGGGTAGGGAATCTCACAGCTGACTTCAAACTACACCATGCTATAAATGCCACTTACCCTGTATTTCAGATGAGGACAATACCTCTGGGACATGAGTTGATGACAGTGCATTTGCTCAAAAGAGCTAAATTTAGATTTGTAGAGAACTACAATTTGAGCATTTTCCTATCATGAGTGCTGTCTTTGTTTTAATTGTAAGTGGTGTGTTAAAACACCTAAGCCAGTTTGATACTGTGAAACCTCATATTTTCATAACCAAGTGAACTGTGTGAAGTGGAATATGAAGAAGAAGGAAGACTACTGCAATGCATTGGATTTGTTTGGTCTGCTTTACTATACCTCAGTGTATTGTGGGAAAAATTTTAGGCAGAGGTCTTCACAAGTGACAGTGAAAGATTACAGGTTGGCAGTGGTCTGATGTAGTTGTTTTTATCTAGATTTGTTTTAATCTTGCCCTAGCACAAGCTGATTGAGTGCAGTCTAGTCCTAGCTCCATCTGTGCCCCTTGCAAAGCATTTTAGCATGTGGCTGAATTTTCCCTTTACTTGTAAAGATTTGCATGTGGGTAGCAGAAATTATTCATGATATTATTCATCTCCACTGCTACAGTTACCTGAGAGGAAACTTGGAATTCTGTCTGATCTGTGTGCAGGTTAGAGCAAAGCACAAGTAAAACCAATAAATCAAATTAAGATGAGTAGAGATACAAAAAATAAATACCGGGAGAATTCATAAGCTTGAAATGCAGCATGCACTTGTGTTATAGTATGAGAACTTTCCCTGGTCTGGGAAGCTATTTAACTCAGCAGGATCTCTGTGTATGTGTATCTCGCACACTGTGAGATAAATGGCATTTGGCAGAGTGTGTATGTAACTTTAGGCATTTAAAGGTGACAAATAATGGGTCAAATTTGTTTGTTTAGGAACTTTGTTGATACTGAGAGTTAAAGCTCTTCTGCAGGGAATGAAGATCATGCATCTGACCAGTTACCACAAGCGAGGAGGTGCATGGTAATTTATTAAACTCTGGTAACTTGAGTGTCCAAACCCTTCATAAATGAAAACACAATCTCTGATTCTCCCATTTATGTGGTAATATCTTACTGGGGACAAAAAATCCAGTGTAGTTCTTCATAGTTTTTTTTGATGAAGTGTGTATACTAGCAGAGTGACGTGGATGACAACAGTATGATCTTTCGTGTGAATTCTCACTATGTTTTAGCTAACCCCAATTCTTTTAAGTGTTAATTCCCCATTTTTTTATTCTAGGTTCTGCTGCTGCTTTTGCTCAGTGTTCCAAAAGCCCTGAGCAGCCGGGCAGAATTTGAAGTGCCCCTCTCCCCTCCACTATTCTCTCTGCTGTTTTACTTGATGTGTCTGATGCTGTGTGCAGTTCATGTCATTGTATGCACATCGGCAGAAAATTTATGCTATTTCTGCAGTATGTCCTGGTTAACAGCAGTTGGAGTGATGATGCTGATTTCTGCACTCATGTGTGGTATTTTATCTGCCATTGCAAAGGTCTTTGAGAATTCCAGACTTCCACTGAAGGTGAGAGCATGCGTTAATTATGGTTCAAAATGTTTTGCTCTTTATGGCGTACTTTCAGATAAAGTTTTGTAAAAGTTTTCTCTGTGAATAACAATTTGTTAAAGAAATTACTTGTAATGTAATTTGAATAATGTAAAATTGTAATTGGAATATGTGTTCACTGTGGCATGATACTGATTGCTATAATGAAGATCATAAAGTGCTTATTTTCACAGTACTTTAAGAAATGTTCTAAGTAGTGTAAATTATTTTGCAGTTGATTTTATGAGATCAGTAACAGTTACGCTGTGTACAAATTTTATGCTGTTACACACTGATGTTTCACAATTGCAATTAAAGCAAGATGTATGATATTTTGCAACAACATGCACCAGTGATGATCTGTCCTTTCCCAAATACCACAGACATTAATGCTCTAAGGCTAATAGGAGACTGCTTTGCCAGTACCCTTTCTTATATTGGTATTCTTAATGCTTTTTTAAAAGTAGTTTTGAAACTGTAAGAGAGGGAGCAAAATTAATCTCTCTTCTACTTTTTAAGTTAACTTTTTAAGTTTTTTAAGTTTAAGAAATTGAGTTTGTTACAATCTTTGGAATGCTCAGAAGCGTTCTCAGTTGTACGACTAGTTACCTTCTGTAAAGTACCTGATGAGTTTTATTGTTGTATTGACTAGAATTCAGGTAACTCCAAGGAAATAGAATTTGCAACGTCTTACTCTTCTTTCACTGTGAAACTTAGTATGCCAAGAACTGTCAGTCACACCATAAAATCAGCTTCTAGCTGTTTTTTCTGATGCTTGTTAGTCATATCTTTCGAAGGTCTCTGAAATTCAGTAACTTTAATGCTCATAGCACTCTATTCAATGGTGCAACCTCTGTGCTGTAAAGTCCTTTGTCAGTCTGGGTTTCTTTGAATTATGTTTGGGATTTTAATACCTTTTTCTTTAGTGTGTGACAACGTGTGGCAAGTACATTGCTTTAATGATATGGTGACATATTCCTTCAAGCTAAAACCCAAACTTTCTGACTTGGAGAAACATTTAATAACTTCTGTATTTCATGTAATTCAGAAAATTCACTACTCCTGAGTGGAGATTAATATTGCACTCTGTGCAGCTATATGCTGTAATTCCTGAGCTTAATTATAAATTTAAATTCCTATAAATAAGACTGCTGATTTTTATTATTCAAACTATACCAGTTTATAATTTTGTTTCTGTAATTTCTGAATTTGTGTTATTCCTTCTTGGAAATGCTGCTTTTCTCAGAGAAGCCTTGGACTAAAAGTAATGCCCTTCTCTCCTGAAGACAGCTTTATTTTTTTTTCCCCCCCTTTTCAGTTTTCTTCAGTGCAATTCATTTCAGTGTATTGAAAGTGATTAAAAAGGGAGTTGTTGATAGAACATGGTGTTTCATTCGTATGTTTATATTTATCGACCACATAAGATTTGGGTGTGTCTGTTGATCATTTAGATAGACTAAAATAGAGTAACAAGTCAGCTAACAATGTCTGCTTAATGAAATCAGGGAAAGAAGTTTCATCTCAGGTATAGCTGCTAACAGAACCATCTTTGTAAGCATAAATCACAGTCTGCTTTTGGTACTGAAAATTTTTGTGTCAAAGTAGTGTTAACGTTTTGCTGCCAAAGCTAGTGATGCTTGTGTGGGTTTTTTTTTTAAAGGCAAATAAAAGAAGAAGGTAAAATTAATCAATGTGAATGGAGAAATCTGCTGAATGAGATGTCTAGTTGTACAGTTTGTTAACACTGTTGGTACTTAGGGACTTGGTCTTTAAATGGACTCAGTTTACTTCTGCCATTTCTGAGTTGTTCTGCTCAGGGCCTTTATTAGCTTTCTGTATTTTATTGTAAACGAGGTAGAAATTATTCTTAGAAAAAGTAAAAGAATATGATCTTGAAATAATAATTAATGATCCAGTGTATTCTGTAGAAGCTTCATGTTTACTTGCTGTGCAATGATAAACAAACAAAACTATGGAAGAAAAGCTCATTTTTCATCTTCATTCTTACCAGTTTTTCTAATTTTAGCAAACAGTAAGAACCTAAAAATGATGACTGTCTAGACCTGAGTAAAATTTACAGATGTTCCACTTCAGTGGAGTTGAGAGCAATGACAACAGATTGTAGCTTTCTCTTGCAGGTTGATAGTCTCAGTCTGTCTGTGACCAGAAATCTTTTTTATATAGCTAGAGATGAGTTAATTCCTTGTGACACCCACTACTGTAGGAGTAACTTTAAAGTAACTTTTTATGACCCACGAAAAATGCTTTCCTACTAGATCAAAGACTGGAATCTAGGAAGATGCTGCTATTCCTTGGCTATTACTAAATTTAGAATAGGCTGTTACCAAGTATTGGTTGACAGGTACGAGCTCTGCCTCTTTAGTTTGGCCTGAGTGTTAGGGTTTCATTCCCATCTGTTCTTGGCACTTTTTTACCCTTGTTGGTGGGAGACAGCTGCTGGTGTGAACAACTTCCTGCAGGTGGGTTATATATTGCTAATACAGCTGCTCTGTTAATGATCACAGCAGCAATTGCAAAATGTCTCCTGGTATTCAAAACTTAAGTTGGGTGGAAAGGCTTTTCTTATGAAAGGAATTAATTGCTGGCTCCCTGATGGAGACAAATAATTCCTGAAGGAACACATAAAAAGAAGCACCCATATAATCCATGCTGTTCCACTTTTAGAATGAATCTTTCTGAGGAACTTTAGAGGAGAAAGTACTATTTCCGTACCCATAATCCGTTGGCTGTTTCTGATGATTCCACCTAGTCAGCTATGCCTAGGGAGCATGGACAGGAGTATGTGTGAGAAGTCTTTATCTATCCCTTCTACTTCAGTTGTCTTCCTTCTCTACCCCTGCTTTGTCTGTACATCTGCCTTTGAGGACAAACTAAGCAAAATCAGACAAACTGATTAGAAATTATGTCCAGGATACTGTATCAAGTTTCATACCTTTGCCTCCAGCACCCCACATTCTGCATATGAGAGACCACTGCAGCTGGAGCTTCCTCCCTGGTTGATGTCGGGGATTTAGATCCAACCCCCTGTTGCTTGAAGAAGGATATTTCAGCAGCAGCTTGTCTTCTTTTCCTCTTTCGTACCAATTATGAGACCATCTAGAACCTTTTAGGACAGTGTCTCTTGGACATGAAGATGCTTATTTTCATGTCACCTTGGAAAATATCTCCATTTGGCTGTAATGGAGTAGTTATCAATTCAAGCATTTCGTGTTTGAAGTAGAAAGGTGGGGGAATATCTGAAATTGGTGCATACATGTTTTCTGGAGTTTTACCTGGCTGGGATCTCAGGACATGCAAGCAGATGATCAGGTCATCAGCTTCAAGTTGATAATACATGAATGAGGAGGTTTTCAGCAATGTTTTCCAGAAGGTTTGTGTGTTTGTTTTTGCAAGGCTGGGGCAGATAGCAATCAAAAATACTGCATTCTCCATTCCAGGTCTGTCTGTGATCATATGCCTACCTGAGACATAGCTGAAAATGTGGGAAGCTGAAGTATGTCTTATGTAGGCAATAGTAATTCTGGTTGAGGCAGACATGACTTTGTATCCAGACCTCTAGAAATCCATTTTCGTCATCCTATCTTCAATCCTATTCCACAGGTGACTGGATTGCTGGATGTATATCTCATCTCATCTCATCTCATCAGTCAGATAGGCTTTGCTGTCTCTGTTCAAGTTCCAAAGCAAGCTTGAAATATTTTGTAGGTTTAGTTAGTAAGTTCCTCCATTCCAGACGCGTATAAAAGCAGTGACCTGGATTTGATCTATATTTTTACCAGTCTCAGGGGTGCTGCAGAACGATATGGTGGTTTTTTTGCAGGTGGCTGCTTATACAATGATAGAGCCTGGAGAATGTGAAGGGAGCAGTGGATAATCTGGTGTTGGCTTGCAGTGTGGAGGCGAGAGGTTATTTACTGGTACCTGGGGCACAAACACTATAATTCACAAACGTTCATGTCCCACCTTCCACCCCCTTTTCCAACAGAATACCTAGACTTTGAGGGAGAAACTGGTTGTCTGTATATGCTGTGTATTGATCTTGAAGGGCCTTCTATGTGAGTTAGGAGTATTACTTACGCTAAAGTATCTCTGAATCCAAGCGTCTGTGACCTGTGCATCTCCACAGTGCAAATCTGCGTATGGGCTCCACTTCTGAAAGAGCTCTGAAGCCCTGCTCTTCTGATGGCAGGAGTAGAATCCTGAATCAGGGTCTTGCCAGTTAAAAAAGCTAAAAGCCTTTTCTAAGCTCATGCTATATGATAAAATGTAGGTATGTTGAAGTAATTAAGATAAGCTCTCCTGTTAATGTCTTCAGAGCTTTTTTCCTTCAAATATGAAGTTCACATCTAAAGATTTCTCTGAAGTGCTTCTCATTTGTAATGCTTTTTTTCCGCTGTGGCTGAATATAGAAACTGATTACCAAGTTCATGAATTTTCTGAAGACCAGTGCAGGCAGTGTTAGCATCTGCTTCCTGGCTGTTATTTATAGGTTCTGATTACTATGTTTCTAGCAACACCAGTCCCTTCTTTAAATGACACTTTAGGCTTTAAATAGTTATACAGCCCTTTACGAATTCCAGAAAATTGTCAAAATTTTTAACTTCTTTAACTTTTTAACATAGTTTCACTCTAATTGCTTGGTAGTTGACTTAAATATGGTATTTACTACTACTAGTTGTATTTTTTTTCCCCCTATTTCTGATAGAAATAAAACCAATAGTTTTTTGAAAATAGAACACAAAGCTTGTCAAATACAGCTTTTGAGAATTTTCATTATGCAGAATTATAGTGTTTTTTATTACATAAACAAAATATCCCTCTTTCTGTTTATTTTAAAATACCCTGTTAATTTTAATATATTTTTGTTTTTCCTCCTCTGTGTGATATTCTTATTGAATTGAACGATGAAACATTTTTATGCAATTGTACCTAAAAATTTTTTTGCATTTTTTGACTTGGGGGGGGAAAGGTGATTAGATGGTGCCTTTACTGGGTAGCTTTAAAAAATTATTCCAAACTGCTGTGAAAATGTAGGAGCAAGTGTGGTCTATAGTACTCTGTCTTAGGAAAGTTATCATCTTTGGGAATCAAGACTGGGTGCAGGGAGCTCAAATATCAGAAGGGAACATAATGATAAGTATTTAAATTTTGGGTGGTGGTGAGGATGAAAGATAAAATGTTTCTCATGTGAAAAGGGATTGTAAAATTCCTCAGGCATTAACTATGGGTAGTTAATGTTTGTGAAAAAGAGCTTTACTCTCAACCATACAGAAGCCACGTAACTTGAATTGGACCCAGAAGATAGACTACAGGAGGTTTTATTTCAAAGTGAAGAAAATGTAAGTTTCATGGGCAGAGATGCAGATATTCCATTGTTTATGTACTGGCACTTCTGCAAGCTAGCAAGATATGTTCAAAGATAGGGCAAAGAGGTCAGTTTCTGTATTACTTAATTACTGGTGCTGATACATCAAATGTTAAAGCTACCTTGGCTTGGGAGATTATAGCCTTAAATTGAAAGCCTGACATTTTTAAATTTCTAAACTGAAGATTCTGTATTAAGTTTGTTTGTGAAGATATTGGTGTGAGTCATAAGAGTCTTTTAGTATCTGGAGTGCCTACTGAGTTCCTGAGTGTTCAGCAGCTAGAAAGAGCTGTGAATATCAGAGTAGGACCTACATTTCTGTGCCTGTAAACCAGATCTAAAAACTAAGTGCAATCTAAGTAATCTAAGATCAGGCTGTATAAAAAACTGTAATGATGGCATTCCTAATAAGGCACAGTTCATATATGAGGGATTACCAGTAAATTTAGAAAAACTCCATGAAGCTACTTTCAGTATTTCTTAGATCATCAAGGCTCAGGAGATTATAATTTGCAGGATAATTTTTCATTTTGCGTAGTGACTAACTCTGGTCTGAAATGGCGTTTGTCAATAAATGCCATTGGACTTTAATCCTTTGATGTGAAAATAGGAGTAAATTTTTCCTTTTTTCACTGGAGTTGTGAGAGTCAGATAAGCAGGCAAGAAATAATGGATTTCTGACACTGGCATATTTCACACTAACGCCATCATTTTCATGAGGCTTTTGCATGTTGATAATACATCACTTCTTCAGTTTTCATATCAGTGCTGACAGCAACCAGATACAAGAGAGCAATCCTTATATAGATTTTATGTTATGTCTTATAAAGAAGACAAATGAATTGTATTGAAGACTGGTTCATTCTCATTTGTTGAGGATCTCAGATTCCTTTGTCTCTGCAAGCAGATGGTGCTTACGTGCTCATTCATTACTTAGTTAGCCAAGATCTTTAAGGTCAGCATGATGGAATTATTGGAGTTTAAACTTTCTGTAGTTTAGTCATGTTCTGTTCTTGTCTCAGCTTTGTGAATTTCATGGTCTTTGGTCTCTGCAAGGACTACATCTCTGCCTTGTCCTTTTGTTCCAAATACCAGCTTATGGTATGTGATTTTCAGAGTAGAGTACTAAACAAAAAGGAGTGGTCTATGGAGCACCATAGAAATTTCAAATACTAGTAAATTTAGATTGGGCCTGGGCAGTTTTTCAGATCATGACTGTTCTTGTGCTAAATTTTTTAGTGGGTTTTTTTTTCCCGTATTATTGTTGTGTGTAACTTCATGGGGACTTTTTTGTTGGTTTTTTGTTTGTGTTTTTTTTTTTAAGTGAAGTGACTCTGGTGTAATTTATTTCTTTAACAACACAACAAATGGAGGTGATGTGAATAGGTGATAACTTAACTATACCTCCTGCATCCTTTCACATACATCTTATAAAATCTTGATTTTGCAAAGTTGTTCTCCTCAAAGCAAAGTTCCAGATAGTGTTAACTAGCTTCTTGCATCAAGTATGTTTGTCATCCTCTCCACATTACATCATCTTGCTTATTGAACAAAAATACATATGCTGCTGTCAGTAAATCTTAAGCATAAGTGAGACTTGCATCTAAGATGCTCAGGGATATTTGTATTGTTTACACCCACTTTCTTATACCTACTCTAAGACTAGTGAGTTTCTATATTCTTCTAACAAACGATTTAAACAGTTCAGGAATCGTAGTACACTGTGCATCTTTGAATGTGAGTACGTTCTATGTGAGATTTATCTGTATGAATATTCAAGGCGGTTTTTTAAAGTTTGTTCATAAGGTCAAATGTAGGAGCATGGTGTGGTTGAAGTGTGCAGCTAAAGAAATTAACGTGAAAGTAGGTTAAGAGATCTTTGTTCTGAACTAAAAATGGCATGCAGTAGTTTCGATTTGGCTTTTAAGTTGTTTATCAGGTGTTTAAAATACCAGTTTAAAAGATAAACCGTGATACTGTCTAATAGAGGAAAATTAATGAGAAAATAAAATGGTAAAGGATGATTTTTGACAGTGTCTTTCCCAAAATGCTTCACAAGTATGTAATCCTGTTTGTTAAGGTGTGTTAGGAAGCCCCTGCTGGCTCCGGTGGCCTACAGGGCTGCGGCATTTGTCCTGCCTTGCTGCTGGAGCCCAGCTGTGCATGCCCAGCCTGGGCCCCTGTCCCCACCTCTGGCTCAGACTTTGAAGAGAAGTTAAAAAGACAGAGGTCCCTCCAGTCAGTGGCCCTCTGACCTCTCACACATAGGTGGGCGCTCTGGGCCCTCCAGTTGCTGATGCAGACCTACAAGCCTGGAGATCCCTGGTCGCTTTTCCTGTTGCTGACACCCTGACCTCTCTTGCACTCTGATTCCTCCAGCTGCTGGCACCTTGGGCACACAGTGTTGATGGCCTGTGATCCCCACTCCGGTCTCTGGCACGTGGACCCTCACGCGCTGCAGTAACTGGCACTACAGGTGCATCGGTCCAATGACCTGTGATCCTGCTCCAGTTGCTGCTGTTCGCTTTTACTCTGGTCTCAAGTTGCTGGCATGCAGGCTTGTCCCCAGTTACTTGCAGTGAGACCTTGCAGCACCCACAGGTGGGACGGAGAGTGGAGTTGCACAGAAAGATAGTTAGGAGAGGATTTAATAAGACAGGATAGACTGCAGTGATCAGGCACAGGGTTCAGTCAGAGAAATGGACTGACTGGTGCCTGCTTATACGTGACTCTGGCCCCTTTATCCTTCCTCCTCTCACTTTGCCCCCTGCCTCCAGCCTGTTCCTCAGCATCCCCTCTCCCCTACCTTTGACACTTTCCTGAAGCATTGCTTAATGACTTTGTATAGATCCACAGGCACCATCAGGTATCCATAATACTCATGTTCTGTCACTTCCCCTTATCTGTTCCAAAGTCCAGGCTGATGCCTTTCAGAGCTATGCCTGTGGTTTCTTAATGGCCTGTCAGTTAATGGCTGAAGAGTTTTGGTCATCTTTATGATCTCCCTTAGTGCTTACTTATCACGTTCCTGTCTCTGTGTGGTCTTTTTATGGCTTTCCCTGTTACTTTGTGTTCCATGTGAGCTGAAAACGTCCTTTACCTGATAATGTCAATGAACCAGATGCTCTCACCTTCCACATGCCCTTACGCTCTCTTCTTAGCCATATTGAGGGCAGTGATGATGAGGCAATTCCAAGTAGCTACTGTGAACAGGAAATCGAACTAATGGAGGCATTAGACAAAGAATATTATGGTTTTAGATAGGCGCAGCGTGTGAAGTAAATAATAGATGGGTAAGGTTTAAAGTCGATTTTATGATGAAAGACACATTTCAAGCTAAGCAAGGTTAAGAGGTGCCATCAGACAGTCTGCAAGTAACTTTTGTTAATTTGGGTAGTGAAGGCTGTCACTGTACTGAGTTGAGGGTAGCACAGATTTAAACTATTAGAAAATTACCCATTATCTGTATCTCAAATTTGATTTCTGCAGGATTTCTATTTTTACTTCTACGAATGTACAGCAGGAAGAGAGCTTGTTTTGAACCTTCTGTCACAGGCTGAAAGGGAATCTTAATCTGTACAGTTGTGATGATTATTCATAGAGAAGTTTTTTCCCTTAAACAGAATGTGATTTTAAAAAGTACGATTACATTGCAATGCTAGCTAAATAGGCTATGCAAAAATGATTCTTTTATAAATTTTTGGGATTTGTCAAGATAGAAATAACTTGTCTCACTGTTTATTTTGTTTTCTTAGAGGAAATTGGTGTAAGCACACTGTGAATGCTTAAACAAGTGAAATTTTTATACACTTGCACCACTGCGCTATTTTTTTTTTTGTTTGCAGAATCCAGTTGTGTCCAGTTCCAGCTGGTCAGAAGTAGATGTGCTGATTCTGGCTGGAACAATTGGCCATGTTTTGAGTTTGGGGGCAAGTAGTTTTATAGAAGAGGAACATCAAACTTGGTATTTTCTTATCAATACACTTTGTTTGGTGCTATGTCAGGAACTTTGTAGAAATACTTTTCTTCTCAAAGAATGTGACCCTCAACATAGCACCACTGTGAAACAAAATTTTGATAGTATCGGGGAAGCCTCTGAGTGCAAGAATATAGACATTCCAGCAGCAAGTAATTCAAAATTGGGCAAGGCTACCTCTTCAGCTGAATTCATAAAAGGATCAGATAAGTGGATAAGCTTAGCAAGTCCATGGATCATCCTTATTTGCTGTCGGCTACTCCGATCCTTGAATCAGACAGGCGTCCAGTGGGCTCATCGGCCAGACTTCGGACATTGGTTGACAAGGTGGGTATCTGATTTATTGTCATACTTTCTGTCTTACTTAAAAACTAATGTATGTTTCATTCGGTGAAACATGTATACATTTCTATACAGTCTCTGTGTAGAAAGTGCTGCAAACATGCAAAGCGGGTAAACAGTGAAGTAACATATGGAATTTTTCACTGCTATTTCATGCAGGAGTAGTTCCTTGTGTAGTATCAATAGTTTATAATCTTTGCCCTGCACCATGACTTATCTAATTAATGCCAATTATACACGATAGGTTTATCAGAGGCAAAAAGTAAATATTTTCCATGTGTAAGTCAACAGTGTCTGGTTTGGGAAATGAAAAATCGCTTAATAGAATTAAACCCTTGAAATTAAGGCAGAAGGTTCTACTCAATTCCAAACTTTATGAAGTTGCACGAGAAGGTGCTGCATATAGAATTCTGCCTTGTCTATCACAGACATTTAATGTGTGGGTGGAAAACTGAAGGAATTTTTCAAGTGTAGTACGATAAACAAGAAAGGGAATTTTTTACAACTTGAAGTACACTGGAGAAGGGCTTCTACTTTTTCTACTACCTTTTAGTATTGTGAAGAACTACAGTCGTTATTCAGTGATAAAAAGTACTTGATATTTGAACTGTGTTCTGTACTTCAGCTGGTGGATGGAGAAGCAATACCTTGTGACTGACTAGTCAGGGTTTTGCAGACAGCAGATGGGGAGGCTGTGCTGTGTAAGATAAAGAGATTTCTTGCCAGTATCTTACAACACGTGGATGAAATGTCATTCATCATTCATTAAAAGCGACATGAGCAAATGAACTAATATGGGACTTGTTACTTATTGGCAGCCTCACAGATAAAATGCTAATTGCTGTGACAGGCATGAGTGCTGAAAGACATGAGTTATGAGGGAATTTATGGCATTATAGCAGTTGTTCTAGACCAGCGCTTTTGCCATACATTCCTCCTCTTGAGATGAGGTGAGGGATTGAAGAAGGATTGTCATATTCACAATGTTAAGTCCACATGATAGAGAACTCCTTCATTATGAGCTAAGCCAGTGTGTGAGCAGGATTAGGTGTGATTTGGTGCGACTGGGAGGATTTTCATAATTAATCCTGAGCATCTTCCACAGATTTATTTGCGCAATAACTTCCTGAGCCAGATGTCTTCTTCAGACTGTCAGCCCTTTTCTTTGGAGTGTACTAGTGCCACAATGCTATGAAACGAGGACTTGATATTCTTGCAGCTGAAAAATTGCGTTTGTTTCAGTGATATGCTTTTGCTCGTGTGGTCCCCCAGGAATGTTTACTGACACTTGGAAATGTTACCAGCCTTCTAAGAATTGTGTGTGTATGCCTGGACTTAACTTCCTAAGATCCTGTCTTGGTTAAGCATGCTCCCACCTCTGATTTTCTGATGCTGGGTATGCCTATAGAGCAGCAAAACCTGTTATAGCCTTGGGCTGTGGTGACTCAGGGAGATAGCACAGGTAGAACATAGTCTGCAGCTAGAGCAGGTGCTTCTAGGGCTCCCTGATTTATAACAAAAGCTGGGAAATCCTGTATGGCCAGCTCTAACACTATTGCCTGTCAGGAGCTTCGAAGCAACCCACTCAGGTAAACCAAGGTTCTTTACACCTGTTCTGGCTTAGTCTTTATTTTTGTTGGGGATGGAGGGAGGAGAAGGGGGGGGAGGAGGCTATTTTTGTTTCATTTTTTTTCTCCTGTGAATTGAAATTGGCGTGTTTTGCAGAATTCCTATCCATCTTTGAAAACAACAGAATCACAGCATGGTTAATGTTGAAGGACACCTCTGAAAATTATCTGGTTCAGTCCCCCTACTCAGAGCAGAGTGATCTGGAACAGATGGCTTAGATCTTTGTCCAGCTGGGTCTTTGATATCTCCAAGCATGGAGACGCCACAACTATTCTGGGCAACCTGTTTTCTTTTTCCCTCCAAAATTTTCCTTCTGTTTAAACAGAATTTCCTTTATTTCAGTTTGTGTCCATTGCCTCTTGTCCTTTTCCTGGGCACCACTGACAAGAACATGGCTTCATCTTTTTTTAACACCTTCCACCTCCAGTCAGGCTGGTAAGATCCATACTGAGCCTTCTCTTCTTGAGGCTAAACAGTCCCAGTGCTTTGAGCTTCTTGTATGACAGATGCACCAGTCCCATTATCGTTTTCATAGTTTTTCACTGCACTTGCTCCAATATGTCCATGTCTTTCTCTGTACTGGGTAACCAATAACTGGACCCGGGGCTGAACACAGGGGAAGAAACACCTTCCTCAACCTGCTGGTAACGTTTTTCATAATACAGCCCCAAATGCTGTTCGTTGCCTTTGCTGTAAGGGCACATTGCTGGCTGATGATCAACTCAGTGTCCACCAGGATGCTCAGAGCCATCTCTGAAAAGATGGTCAGCCCCCAGTCTGTCCTGACGTGTGTAGCTATTTGTTCCAAGGTGCAGGACTTGCCTCTTCCACTTGTTGAACTTCATAAGGTTCCTGTTGGGCCGTTTCTCCAGTCTGTTGAGGTGCCTGTGAGTGGCAGCAGACCCATCTACTCTATCAACCACCCCTCTCAGTTTTGTGTTGTGTGCGGACTTCTGAGAGGGCACTCTGTCCCATCGTCCAGGTCATTAATGAAGATGTCAAACAGTATTGGCCCCAGTGCCAAGCCCTGGGGTTGATCCTTAGTGACTGACCTCCAGGTGGACTTTGTGCTGCTGATCACAAGCATGTGAGCCCAGCAGCTGAGCCAGTTTTCAGTCCACCTCACTGTTCACTATCCTAGCGTGGACTGCATCAGTTTGCCTGGGAGGATGTTATGGGAGATGGTGTTAAAAGCCTTGGTAAAGCCCAGATAAACCACATTGCCTGCTCTCCGCTCTTCTACTGAGCTAGTCATCTCATCACAGAAGTCTATCAGATTGATTAAGTATTACTTCACCTTCATAAAGCCATCACAACCCTATTATTAAAGCTGTCTGCCTCCCCCTTCAGTAAGGCTGAAGTACAGCAGCTAGAAATCACAACCAAAACTTCAGAATTTTACAGGTGAATTGCTCCCTGTGCTTCCCCACCAAATTATAGCCTCACATTGGGTATATTTGCTTGGGTCTTGAAGCAAGTAGAAGAGAAAAGATCCTACAGCTATAATCTTAGGCTACAACTGCTTGTTTGGCTATAATAGGATATTGAAGGAGCTCTTGCCTTACAAGGCCAGGTACCTGCTGTCTTGCTCCTCCCCTCACTGGCCCTGCATTTTACCAGCACAGCTGTTGCTTTGTCAGTATGGTGAACTAAATCATTGAATAGATGTGGCTGGAAAAATAGGCCAAGTCAGTGTGGGAAACTCTTGGCTTTCAGATGGACCACTTCCCACTCTGGTTTACCATCCAGCTTCACAGGCAAATGGGCTGGCTTAGTAACAGGAATGCAGGAAGAGAAGAGTGTGCAAGCCAGCGCTGCTGCTGTTGAAATTCCTGTAGAAACAAAATGTGGAAGTACCTGCATCTTTTCAAGTGCTGCAGACATAAACAGTTTTTTCTTTCTACCATTGTCAAGCATTCCTTACAAAAACCCACTTACCTTTCAAATCTAATTGAGAAAGAAGCAATGATTCACAGACTTCTATTTTGGGGGGCTTTAAAGAGATTGTGGAACAGTCCAGAGTGCCATGCCATGGCAGGCTAAGAGGATGTGTCGTTGGGGCTGCCACAGTTCTGCCTTCTCCCTTTCAGTGGTGTAACTACTTCTGCTGTGTTTAGGGAGCAGGTGAAAGAGCAGAACACTGGCAGCCCTGGCACAGGTTGGCTCGGGCTGCTGTGGAGCTACGTCCTGACTTAAATCAATGGAACAGTTTTTAGCCTAACAGGAAAATCTAATGTATGTCGCCATGCTGACATATACTTCAGTTGCTTTATAGGGTTAAAAGCAAATAGCAGCATTTGAAGTGTACAGTTTTTGGACTTGAGTGATGGGATGTAGGTGAGTTCTTGGGTCTGAAATGGTTCACTGCACGAGCTTCGGAAAGATCAGTCAACGACAACTACATTTTTGTACATCCTGTGGTTTGTAGAGTATCTGTGAATTCCTATTTGGCAAGCATGCTTGCATTTTCTTTGGTTGGAGGTTTTAACATGTTTGTTGCTTCTCCTTCACAAGAGAACAGGGTGGTAGCAATGTCTGTTTCCTTAGTGTTTTGATCAGGATTGAGATGATGTGTTTTCCTTATAGCATAAATTAAAAGTTGGTGATAAGCTGAGTTGCATAAAGCACTTATTCCTCTTCCCAAAATGCACTGCTAGTCTGTAAGGTTGATTGTAATTCTATTTTTAGTATGAGTTTAATTTGCATAGTTATGTCTTACTAGCACATTTTTTAGTAATAAGAAATTAGAACCTTACTTAGATCATGTGTAGCCTTGTTAGTTTGAGTTAAAGCTACTCAGGCTTTTTCTAGCCAGCCTTCTATTTTGTCTCTACAATAAA